>NC_051443.1:17275346-17321644 GCF_001649575.2 Kryptolebias marmoratus
GAAACAGGAAAACAATGGTGTGAATGCTATAAAGCATTCACACAATAAAGAGAAACAGGAAAACAATGGTGTGAATGCTATAAAGCATTCACACAATAAAGAGAAACAGGAAAACAATGGTGTGAATGCTTAAAAGCATTCACACAACTAGCACAAATAATAAAATAAACATACATCAAATTTTTACAAAAAAGCACACTGATACACAGTACTAATGTGCAAAAACAGAAAACCTAGCCTTCAAATGGACAGTACATCCACACGAACATACAGCTGAGAGTCGTCCTCAACACACTCTGAGTGTTACCACATCTTGCAAAATCCCATAATGTTGCATCACAACATTTACAATGTTTAACCAAAATGGCTACACCTCAATCATTTTTTCAGCATAAGCTGATCTTAGTTTAAAACTGTGGCATTCAAGGAGGTGGGCGATATGAATTCCTTCATGAATGCTAGGTCTTTAATTCTCAGCTCTGTTCAGTTCCACACACCTGTTCCATCTGTGATCAGCTCACCTGCATCTACTCAGTAATCACCCCTCCCAGTGTATAAGTTCCTTGGTTTTGCTTAGCCTCTGTTAGATCTTCAGTAGCTTCTGTTATTCCAGACCTACTCAATTCTTTTCCTCCTGAGTGTTTTTGTTCCCTGCGTTATACCTTTTTGTGTCCACCACACCACAGACTCTCTCACACACTCATCAGGGGAAAAGGATTTAGGCCCTTCAGAAAATTGAAACATTCAACAATTCCAAGCATGCTGCTGAACAGCACTCAAGTTGTTTACGGGGGCACATTCAAATGTCTCGAAATGACCTTGTTGATGCCCAGACCTCAGTCGGTTCTGAGAATCTGCTAAACTAGAGTAAAGAATTGTTTGCCAACAAAGCAAATCCAGCAAGTGGAAGCAGCTCTGTCTTTGGGGAACTGGGAATGAATCCAAGATGCTGTCACAAAGGACTTGCATAACAATAAAAAAGCCCAACAAACAGTTTTTTTTAAAAAAGAGACTCTTCCTGCATTTTTCCATTTTTCTAATGCTGAAGATTTGGGTAGCAACACGTGGTGTTTAATAAACAACAACACCGACATTATCCTTGAGGAAAGGCATCAACCACCACCTCAGACAGAACCCTACTGGGATTGTCCAGTTCAGCGCATAAAACCCTCACCTTTGCTAACGATCATGACACTGAGCGATACTATAATAGACTCGATACAGCAGGAGGCAGATGAAGTCTCCGTGCTCTGCAGGATCTGAGCAGAAGAGGATAACAACAGGCAACCTTCAGAAATAAAAGTTCCTGCTCTTACAGAACTCCATCAAGTCAAATTCACTGGAGTTTCTAACATCATGTGTCCAAATTAGGTGAATTTAAACCAGATTGATTCCATGTGTTCTGTTCACAAACTGAATATTGTTGTTTTTTTAAGTTAGAATTGTATCTTCCTTTCTTTTTACACTTCATTAACAAGGATCGAGCAGGATCCTTTGAGTCAGTTGCTGAAGGGGATTAAAGGGATGAAAATTAAACATTAAAATAAGTGCCCTTTAACATTCAGGGGTGATTGAAGTGCCTCTATTGACAGGCCCTGCTTACAAAGTAAAATATTTGCTTTTTACTTTGTTCCACTTAAATCAGATTTGGATTCTTATCAAAAAGCTGCTTTTGGAGCATTAGTTAAGGGATAAAAATGTTCGCTGCCGATGAGTCAGAGACTTGTCATGTCAGGTGCTTTCCCATGACATCCTCCCTTCTGATCATCAGCCAAAGGGGAAAAAACATGAATCATATTAAACAAGTGGCAGTAGCTCAGACATCTCTGTTAACAAAGCAGCAAAATAAAAACAGGTCAAAAATACAGCACGGGAAACAAATCTTGATGTATTTCTGTGTTTGAATAATTTTAGAACCTGGTAAATCACAGGTCATTTTTATTATATCCTGTTATGTAAAACTCTAAACATGAATGAGACTCGACTTTTATTTTTCTCATGACTGAAGGTCTCATTGTAATAGTAATACTTTTGTATAACACCAAATAATGTCTAATCCTTGTCAGGATTTTGGGGTTATTGTTATTTTTCATGTTTAAGTTTGGGTTTATTGTTTCTTGTATTTTGTCTTGTCTGTGTTCAGTTTTTGTTCTTTGTGTCTTTCCATCCATCCATCCATTTTCTTTAACCGCTTCTCCATTCCGGGTCGCGGGTAGCTGGTGCCTATCCCCAGCAGTCACTGTGCGAGAGGCGGGGGACACCCTGGACAGGTCGCAAGTGGCCCATCGCAGGGCCACATATAGACGAACGAGACAAACAACCATTCACACTCTCACTCACACCTAGGGACAATTTTAGAGTCATCAATTAACCTAACATGCATGTTTTTTGGTCTGTGGGAGGAAACCGGAGTACCCGGAGTAAATCTTTGTGTCTTTGTTTCCTGTCATTATTCACCTCTCTTCAGTCACTTGTTTTCCTGCCACGCCCATCTCCACCTGCTCCTCGTTATCACTCACCTGTGCCCACTTTACCTAATTACCCTCTGTCTTTAAAATCTGGTCTCCTCCACTTGCTCACTGGTTTGTTTGTCAATCTCCCTTGCTGTCTGGTTTCGCTCGCGTCTCCTGCTCATGTCTGTTCAGTCTTTGGATTTAGTTTTCGTTGTGCTGCCTCGTCAGCCTTTTGTTTTTGTTCTCTATTTATAATAAATTAGGTTTCCTTTAAAGCTCTCTTCATTAGTCTGCATTTTGGGTCCAACCAACTCTCCACGCACGATGACAATCCTTACTGTAAAAACACGAGAAAGTTGTTCTAAAACCTGCATAAAACACTTTACTTTGACTAAAATCTGTGGTTCTGTTTAGCTGAAATTTCATTATGTAAAACACATCTCAGTCAGGATCAGGGGAAGGCAAAATTTGTAATTTTTTAACAAATCAACCCCAAAAAAAAGAATGAAGTAGACTTTAAACTCACCTTATATAAATGAACCTCAACTGATGTTAAACTGGTGATTAACTGATGTCCCAAAATAAACATATTCATTTTAAAGATAAAAAAGATTACTTCAGAGTTTTATTTTGCTTCCATTCTTTTGTTTTCATAGATTTTTTTGTATTTTTTGTTTTTTTTTGGTGTGTTTGATGTCTCCACAAACAACACACTGTATGGGGAGAGAATGTGCTACCAAAGCCCTGCAGCTAAAACAGCTCCTGCTGTCAAAATGTATTTGAAATCACCACCTGCTGCTCTTTCTAGGCTGAGTTAAAATCATGATTATAAACGACACACACGTCACATGGCCCTTCAGCTTATATGATTTAGATTTAGAACTTGGTTTTATTAGCATTAGATGTTGTTTTGAATGATGAAAGATTAGAAACATTTATGTTTTCTGGTGAGGTTTTATTAGACTTCCCTCTTATTGTGTAAATGCTGATGCAACGTTCACAGTTTGGTTTTCCTGTTTTTGATTTTCTTCAATTTTAGCCGTTCTTATATAAAAATGTTCAGCTCATTCAGGAGACGGATGCTATGACTTTTAGCTTTTGTAACTTTTATACTTTTCAGAATGTTTACGTTTATAAATATCCTCCTCATAGAAATTCACTTGAGATATTTTGATTCCTTTAAAAAATGTTGTTCTTTTTTAAATCTGCTTCAGCAAACGTGTTCTATTTTTGTCTTCTTGTGCTAATTTTAACTGCTAGTTTTAGCTTTTAGCGACATCTTTACTAATTTTTGCTGTAACTAATTTTACTACTTATGTATAGTTTTGATTTTTGGGTGTTTTTGCTAATTTGAACTTATAGCTACGGTTTTACTACATGTATTTTTTTATCTACAGTTGTGCTAATATAAGCTTTTAGTTACAGTTTAGTTAGATTTAGCTTTTAGCTGCTTGTGGGCTAATTTTAGCTTTTGCTCTGCTTGTTTTAACAATTTCTGTCTTGAACAAATTTCATCAGTCTTTGAGCATTCACACTACATTTTGCAGAAAATGCAGTGTCTAGATAAAAATAGCTGTTTGAAGGCTGTTTGGCTTCATGATTTTTTGGATTTTTCAGTGTAAACAGGAACAGATTAGAGTTAAAAAGAGCCACAATGCTGCTCTGTTGAGAATATGTTGACACCTCAGTTGAGGTTGTTAAATAGATGACATTTGGCTGACGAGTTAAGATTTGCTGCAGTCTTTCCCAAATGCACTATGAGGATATTCAGCTCCTGGTAAATAACAGGTGACGGAATAATTAGGACTCATGCTTCCTATAAATCTTGCATTAAAACAGAAAAATGTCCATTTGACCACATTATAAGTTGTTGTAAACCAATTGCTACTGATCTGTTGTGATACCTGCCCAGAATTAGGGAACAAAATGAGCACAAATGAACAGGAGTATCAGGAAACGGAGTAAATGTGCACGTTTGCACTAACGCACAAATACATTTGTCTGCTTGTGTTTCTGCCGCGAAAGGCGCTGCATTTGTCAGCACAAAAGAGGGCAGCTTTGCATACAAAGTGGAAGACGGTCTCCACTCCACTACAACGCTCTACGTCTGGGGGATTCTCCTTCTGGCTGCGAACTATAAATATTGTTCACATCTTCTGTCAGCGATGCACCAAGGAGTGATACAAGCTCACGGAGACCTCCAAGAGCGTAAATGCCGGGAAGTCACAACTGCTCAGCCGTAAAACAAGAGGCTTATCTGTGTCAACACATGTGTAGTTGATGTGTCTGTCTGTTTATCACCGGCTGCCAAAGGGCAAAGGTGGAGGATAATGTTTTTGCTCGTGAGTGCGTGTCTGTCTGTTAGCAAAATACCTCATGAACCACCGGATGGATTTGAATGAAACGTGCAGAAATGAATTATTGGATAAACATCTGCCACTGATTAGCTTTTGAAGTCAACCTGATTCAGATGGCTTCCTCAACCAGCTGATATAGCCTACAGCTAATAATGCATATCACCATTTATTTATTTTTTTTAAAGTACAAATTTTACAGTGTATTATTAAGTGAAAAGGAGAAATTTCCCTGTGTTAGTCGGAGCATCATTGTAATATTCTGTTACCTCAGTCGGTCATGCATAACGGGCCAAACTTGGCTCCAGCTCTAGTTTTTAATGCAGAGCTCATTAAACGAGGAGACACTTGGCACCGAATAATGTTCATTTCCACTAGAGTTCACACTGCTGCGTAGGAGAAACCCACATATAAATGTGACATAACATGTATCAAAATGATTATTTTTCGATTGACATAAAAAAGCCCGAAAAGTTTATGACATTTAAATTATTAATGTTTTTTTTTTCCTAATTCCAAGGATACACGACGGCACAACAGATTTTAACACAATACTTATTTACAAACTAAATAGTCAGGTTTTTAGACAGAAGCTGAACAGAATTATGAAGCAAACAATGGTCTGAATACATGTCAGAGTTTGTGATAAGTGCACAAGGGCAGCTGTAAGTACTTCATCTGCCTCCCTAAAACTCAGCATTCAGTTCATTACAGGAGTTTGTAATCCTCACTGCTGCCACTGATGTCTCTGTCATGGTTTCTACACAAAATCTGGAAACCATGTGACAAATTATTATACATGTGAAATGTCAGACTGAATACAGCAGAGGGCTTGGGATGGCAGAGTTAAACTGGTAACCTTAATGAATGTATTCTCACACTAATAAATGTTCCTGTTTTAATAATTAATTTTAAATAAGGCAATGAAACCACGCTCTTTAAAACAACATTGCTCTTTAAACCACGTCCTACGCTTGTCACAGAAAAATAGATCATCAGGTGAGGTTTAATCAGTTTAAAGCACATATTTGTGAGTTACTGTAGCATGAATCTGTCTAATCCAGGTACTAAAACAGCACAGTGACCCTTTGAGAAAATATGTCTGAAGGCAGATCATCTAAAGCAGCTGTGTCTTGCTTCAGCATTAAAACCAGCACCATAGGGGTACACCATTAAGTTTTTGCTTACTTTCATTTTTAAGATGCCTCTTAAGCAAAATATGGACCCCATGTGTTAAAAAAAAGTGGTGCAAGCCTACTCCTGTATATTTAATTCACCTCCAAAAGGGACTGGTGGTACTTTAAAACAACCAATTAACTTCTGCTTCTGCTTCAAAGTAAACACGCTCCCAGAACCATTCACTGCAAACTAAACCAAAGAGCACACAGACAGCAAAATAGGCCGATGACAATGAAAAATAGGTGTATGCCAATAAGGAAACTAATACCAGGAGTGAGGAGAGAGCAAAAAGCAGAGCATGGGTCCTGTCAGCACTAACATGAATAACTTATAAAACAAGATGTTCCTGCTGGATTTGTACCTGCCATCCACAGTGTTTCTGATGCAGAGAAATTTTTCAAAATGCCTCACAAAGTGGAATTTTATTTTTAGAAAGCAATGTGTTTTACATTGAAGATAATGGTTCACAGTTCATTACAAGCCATAGTTCATGTGAAGCATGTTTTACTAAATGGAACGTACAAAGTGTGCAGTCAGAGTGACTATCCAATGGAAAAATAAAAGTGTAAAAATCTATAAACAGCTACAACATGTTCTAATTCAAAAGTGACAACAGCGTAAAGGTTTATAAAATAGTATTCACATAAACTGTTTTGAAATGTTTAAGATTGAAGCTGTTTAAAGATGGCAGAAATCCAGTTTGCTCCACTGTTTCAAACTGACGATGCTCTGAGCGATTTCCACTGCAGTTAAGATATTGATTTCTGACACCAACTTCACACATCCACATTTAAAGAGCCGAACTATTCCTTTAACAAGCTGATGATATACAGAAGCAGTTCCCAAACTCTTCAGCTGCTGACCCCTGAACAATCTTTGATTACAGAATGTTGCCAACAACCTACCGAGTATACTAACCCCATCAACAACCATTAGACCACTTTTATCCATTTACTGCTATACTTTTTATCTCCTGGGACAATTATGTCAAAAATATTATTTCTGGAAATCCTCTCATGACCCTCAGTTTAGTTATTTTGGACCCAAAATGTGGCCCTGACCCACAACTTCGAGAACCACTTGTATTTCTTTATATCAGACAGTAGCTCATTTTTGTTCATTGTGTGGCTAATTTGAGCCATTTGAAATTTGGCTTTAACGTTTTTATTAAAAGAGATGTACTTTTATCAGTTGTTTTTCCCTCACATGATTAATGCCAATGCAACAAAGCTACTCTTGTTTTTCCTCATCAGTCAGCAGACATTAGCATGTTGTTGTTGGGATGTTGTATTTTCCAGATCTCCAGTATACAGTGTGTAACTTACTGCTGGGTCACTGTTACAACAGAAAACTCCTGCTCATGATTTACATTTTCACTTGAATCTGAGATTAATCTCTTTAAGTTGTTTATCAGAGGCACTTTGTTTTATGCTCTGACCATTGTGCGACACGTCTCTTCGCACAGGATGCAAGGTCCTCCCGTCCTTGTACTGTGTTTGTCGGCGTGTGTGTTTCAGTGTGTCCCTGCAACAATGTCACCGAGAGAAATTCCTGCTGATTAAATCCCACGTCATTGTTGCTGTATGGATTAATCACTTCCATTTAGAAATTTACATGTAGTTTAAGTAAGCTGCGCTGGTGACGAATACATGCTGCGCAAAATTTGGGGAATGTGACAGATTAATTGTTCAGGCACTAAATCATGGTTCAGTTGAAAAAATAAGAATGCGTTAAAACAAAAAGAGTTATAAGAAGGGGAATGAAAATGATCTCACAGGATATCTGAACTGTTTTCACCCGATGGCAGATGATTATGTTTTTGTCTGTGTGTGTTTCTTTATCTGTCTGTTAGCAAAATGTCTCATGAACCACTGGACAGATTTTAATGAAGCTTTCAGTGCATTTCAGTGCATCTACAACTGATTAATTTTTGGAGCCAATCCAGTTTAATATGGCTGCCACAGCCAACTGAGCTTAAAAACACAGAAATAGCTACCATTGAAACAGTTTTAGAGACATTGACCTAACATATTGTGAAGGCTAACAGATTGTGCAAGACCTTCGTATACACCTTTAGCATTAATTGCCAGAGTCAAACCTGTTTGTCTGTTAGCAAAAAATGTCATTAATTAGTGGATGAATTTTAATGAAAATTTAAAGAAAATAATTATCGAATGTACATCTACAACCAACTAACTTTTGGATTCAATCCATGTCAAGATGGCTGCTACAGCTAATCAACATTAACCAACACAAAAAAATGGCTATAACTCAGTTTTACAGATGTTCAGCTAAAATTTGACATGGTAGTAGCAGAGAGTCATTCACAGCACGTACTCTGAGCATAATGTCTTGTGATATTGCACAGGAATAATCACAACTTATTTTCAATGACTGACTTAAAAGGCCACAACTTCCTAGTCTAAATATTTGTCATGAAGGCAACAGGCGATATGCTGTCCTCTTAAGAATGCTAGGCCTTTAATATAACCATTTATTTTTTTATATATATTTTGAAGGGTTATTTAGTTTGTTTTTTATATACAGTACAGCATCTCATCTTATTCTCGCCATCGTAAATTAGACTGGGAGTTTATGGATAAACCTTTGTTGGGAAGAGCAATTATCCCAAATATGATTAGAGGAGAATAATTAGATGAGTTGAGCAATCAGGGAACTTCTGCCCCACAGTAATTACATATTTTGTGCATGAATTAATATTTATTCTCTGATTTTCAGATCTTTTTGCAAAAGAGGAACTTTTTTTTTTTTTTGGAGAAGAACTGGACTGCAGCAAGTGTTTGCACCCTGACAATATTCATTTAGTCTGTGCTGCTGCATTTGGTGTTAAGGTGGTGCAGTAGCAGCATAAAGGGCAAGTGGGAGTTGACAGATTCATACCCTCAGACTGGCAGAAGATCTGGTAATGGAGGGGGTTTAAGTAAAAAAATCACGATGTATCTACGAAGTGCTCTTAGACATATTACACTCCTGCAGAGCAGAGACAAAAAGAAGAGCAGTGTTTGTTCCGAGGTGTGAGGCCATGCTAGTCTAGTCGTGCGTGCCCAGCGAATTTTTCTGGGTAAATAAAGTAATGGTCGAGTGGTCTGTCCTGCTATGTTCTGAATATTTAATCACTCTCAATTACCTGAGAAAGCTGGAACATAAATGTACTCCAACACACAATGCCCTCACCAGCTGTTCTAATTCTTTTTTTTTTTTTCTTTATTCAGTTTAATTAAATATTGTGTCTTCACTGCTGCAGATAAAAAGATTTTCAATGTCAAATGAGGGGCTCTAAACAAGGGCAGGGGTCTGGGCAACCTGAAGACAGAAGAAAAGGGGAAAAAGACTTTGAGATATGAAATCTTATCGGGAGAATCTCTTTATTGTCATAGGGCTCTGTTCCCAATCCCTGCTGAGTGTGCCTTTTTCATTGTGAGAGCCTTTTCCCCAAAAACAAAACCTCCATTCTTAACAGAAGTGCACCACAACAAGACACATTTTAAACAGCTCTTCCAGGAGGACATTTCTGCTCAGTTTTAGGGACAAAGTCCAATACATCAAGTACTGCATAAAGGCAATAGAACTCAAAATAAATCCAGCTTTTATCTTATTTATTTTCCTTAGATTTTATAGAAGTTGCAAGCTAAGACTTTAGCAGCTTCCCATTCACCAAGGTCCCTATTTTTTACTTATTTGAAGCAAATCTGCTCCTCATATTCCAGTTAAGCTAAAAAAAAAAAACTTACAGTAATGTCAGATCAAATTAATTCACGCAGATCGCACTGATGCAGCCTCCAGACAGATCTTGTAGGAGAATAACTGGAAACTGTAAGCTAATTTAAACCGTCTAATAAGAGTTTGACGGGGATTAAGAGCCTAAATCACACATAGAAGATCAAAAGTAAAACCAACAACTGTGACCTCTAAACATGAAATGTTAGTAGCACCCCTCACAAAATAAACAAATAATTTTCAAATCTATATTAAGTGTAGAATATCCACCCTGACCATTTGCCGTACTTGTGCACAATCAGATTTGTGGAAATAAGGGGGAAAGAGCGCGCAGGAGCTCTCCGTGGTGCTGAACGCTGCTGTCAAACAACAGGTTGAAACCTCGTTCAGGAGGCACAAATCCGACAGAAACATAGAAGCAAGAAAAGAAATCTCACCTTCCACCTCGTCCTCAGGCAGGCTAACAGGGGTCCGGTAGGTGAGGACATCGGGAATAGTGCAAAGCCCCTTGTACATGAACCTGGTGGTCACAGCACGCACTGGCATTTCTGCGAGGGGAAACCAGCAACTGTGTCTCGATCTTCATATAGCCTCGCTCTCCGGAGTTGTTTCTGGACGGACCTCTTCAGCTACTGTCCTTGATATTTCAGAGAAAATATCAAGCCGATGTAGACCAAATCCCTGCGAAGTTCAGTCTTTCGTGGCGTTTTTTAAAATGTACCTTCTATAATTCAAGAAAACAAAGAGTAAAAAATCACCTTGCACTGGGCGTGTGTTTGACACCAAAAGGCAGACTGTAAATGGCCTTGGCGTTCAATGCATAGCCTTCAAAATATGGTTAGAAAAATGCAAACTTTTGCTTCAAAAGCCTGTTGATCCGAGCTGGAATGCCACAGATTTATCTCGATTCGATCAACGAAATAAACGGGCTGCTCTTGCCATTCATCTACAGAGCTTATGTGGCAGCAATAAGAGAATGAAAAAAAGGGAAATTCAGGAGAAATTTGCCTGTGATCCCCCCTGATTCCTATAACGCGTCTTGTTCTGTCAAACAGCCTGTTCCCATCAGAGTCTGATTCACTTTTCTTTCCCGTGTCGGCATCTTGGTAAATAATAGAAGAAAAAAAACAAATCGATGGAGGTTTCTTTGAAGCTGCAGCAAAGCGTTGATCCTATCCAATAAAACGGTGCTGGAATTAAAAACAAACAAACAAAAAAAAAACACCTTAATATTTCTGTGCCCCCTTCCCTCCCTGGAGAGCAGTTTCAAGGGAATCCTGGGTGACCCCCGCGCATTTGATCCAGATGCGCTGAATGAAGCTGCGACGCTTCCTCTCCCGTCGGATCCAAACGCTGCCTCTGCTGCCTGTTTCACACTGAGACTGTCACCGCCTACAATAAGAGGATTTCTGTCTTTACACTCCACCCGTTTGGACATTCAACCAACAGAATATATGACAGGGTAAAAAAAAAGAAAAAAGAAAAAAAAGGCGATGATGCTTCGCAACAGGTGACGCTTCCTAGCCTCTGCGCTTCTTAGATTTACGCTTAGATCCATATCAGGGAGTGAAAAGAATTGCCTTCACATTCCAACCATAAAGCGATTAACAACCAGAGCCAATCAAGACGCAGAACGTGTGTTTAGTCTAAATTATTGGCACCATTTCAAGAACTAAAAAGTTACTGAAGAATTTTCAGTGCAGCTGCTGCCCAAAACTTCATTTTATAACAATCTAAGCTTAAAAGAAAGCCTAAATTTTGATTAATGATTCGTACAAGAAGTGTAAAGAGAACCAAGACCAAGAGAAACGTTAAAGCTGCTGACAGTGGCTCATTTATGGTCACCATGGTAACCATCCACCGTGTTTGTCACTCCCTGACTACAAACCTAAAAGAAGTTGACAGAAACAGGCTGAACACAAACAAGTGCTGTGCAAAACCTACGAGTCTTATTTTAAAAACTCTTGAATTATGAGCAGCAGAGGACTCCTACAGTCGCACATGTCAATTCGTATGTCTGGTGTTTTATGGAGGAGATGTGACAAGTTAAAAACACCCTTCACTTCCAGCTTTGAGGAGAATATTTTGAGTTAAAAATAAATGAAGCCCATGGATGCAACTCTACATTCTGGGAAGTATTTGAAAGAAAAATGAGTTCTACAGTATAGCCACACTGGGTGAAAGAAGATAAAAATGCCTACATTTTGACATATAGTTTGTGTACGTAATAAAAAAGTGAATGAGACAATGATATATTGTTGCTGTTTCTACTTGGTTAGTTTTTCCCAAACAGCTGTTTATTTATGAGATGCTCTTCCATTGCTGTTTTTTAAAAAAAACTTTTCCATATTATTTTTGCAGTGACAAAAATGCAACATTTTTAAAATGTTTTTGATTGGAATTGCTGGTCATCCATTTAGTTTAAAATAATTTATTTGCTCTGTTAGATGTTTGCTTTGAGTCATTCTTCTCCTGAAACACCCCAGAACTTCAACTCAGACCTATTTTTCTGATACTGGGTAAGTGATTTCCCTCCAAACTGACTTAAAAATATCACGGTAATCTTCTGATTTTATCATCCTTTTAATTGCACTGAGTGCCACAAAAAGCAAAGAAGCCCTGCAGAAACAATTCTTATCAGTAAACAAACTGATGCATTTTTATTCTCCAAGATACTTAGTATTCCTCTATCTTTATAACATTATCACAAAACACTTACACAGACAACAGTTTCAACTTTTACCACCTTACTTTCATTAGTTTTGGATTTCCAGCAGAGCCTCTACTTGGTTCACTGTAGCATTGTCTCATTGGGAGTTTCTCTTTTGGCATTAACTTGGTTTCTAGCTCTAATTTAAAGAACCGTGGCGTGATTCTAGATCAGGTTATGTCTTTTACCCCCACATTAAAAATGTTAGCAGGTGGTTTTTCCACCTGAGCAATATCACTAATTTTAGAAACATCTGGCCCCAAAATGATGCAGAAAACACTGCTCCATGCATTCATCACCTCTAGGCTGGACTACTGCAATTCTTTATTATCTGAATATGCAAAAACTCCAATAAAAGTCTTCATTTGATCCAAAATTCTGCTGCCAGAGTTCTAATGAGAGTTGGAAGGTGAAATCACATTCATCCAGTTTTAGCTTCTCTCTATTGGCTCCCTGTCAAATTCAGAACAGAATTTAAAATCTTACTTCTAATAACCAACTTACTCAATAACCAAGCTCCATCTTATTGTTACATATATTCCTAACAGAGAGAACTTGGCTCTCAGACTGCAGAGCTTTCAGTTCTCAGGCTCCTCTCTTGTGGAACCTACTTCCAGTTTCTGTCTGTGAGGCTGACACCCTGTCTAAATATTTTAAAACGAGGTTTAAGACTTTCCTTTTTGATAAATCCTATAGTTCGGGTTGACTTGGGCTTCCTGAGTTATCCTTTAGTTTTGCTGCTATAGGCTCAGACTGCTGGAGGACAAACTGACCACATTTCCTCCTTCTGCTGCTGTCTTTACTCTCCATGTTAATATTTCCAATTATTGCTGCCACTGACTTGTGTTTTTCTTCCCAAAGAAATCGCTCATGGACCCATAGCTGCTGTGTTCATCTGTGTCTCTTTCCTGTCCTCTCAAACCCCAGCCTGTCCCATCAGATGGCTGCCCATTCTGAGCCTGGTTCTGCTGCAGGTTTCTTCCTGTTAAAAGGGAGTCATTCCTTTTCACTATCACCAACGTGCTGCACAAGATGGGTTATTGCAACAAAGTGAAATTTAGACATAATCTACAGGCTTCCTTAGATATCTCTGTATTAATTGGCATTTCATCATTCACTTTATGTGGATCTACTGTTTTATAATGAGGCTGGATTGACTGTAATTGGATTTGAATCATTAGATTTATGACTTGGACATGTGTTTTTTCTTTTGTGTAGTGCCTTAAAATGACGTTTGTTGTGAATTGGCTCAATTAATGTATATAAATATGGCTGAACTGAACTGAATTTTTTACACACCACATCCTAGAAGCTTCATCACAGTTTTGTTATTATAAAACCAGAATGAACAATTGAACCTAGCAGGTCTTTTTATTGAGTTTCAGTGAGATCATCAGTTGCCTGGAGACTTTAAGCTTTATTGCACCCAGCAACAAAAGAGTTCATTACGTTATGACCTTTTGTAAAACCATATGCAGATTTTGCACAGGAAATAAATTATAGGATACTAAATGTTAACCAATGTGATTAAAATAAACTGCTTTAAAGTTGTGTTTACTTTTCCTCCTGCTTCTAGTTTTAATATTTGCCTATTATTTCCAGCAGCTACGAGAAGTGTCAATTCACAAGAGTGTTTCCCTCCTTATCATTTAACAGCTCATTTACACAGGAGGTGCCACATAAACAATGTATCAGCAGCAGCAGCCCCATCATTGATATAAAATATATTCAGGTGTAAAGTTGATAATAGCTAAAACAGAGCTTTAGCCTGCGTGGCTTTAGAGGTGTATCAGTCAAAGAGGGTGAATGGATTCAAATAATGTGTAATCCATCAAATACTCAGGAAACAGACAACTGAAAAGCCAGCTGAAGGACTGAGTTTATAACTCTGAGTTTTAGGGACTTAAACGGACTCAGATCCAAATAGAAAATTGATTTAGGCATAAATATCAACGCAGGTCAAGCAAATACTAACATATTTCCCATGTGAAAGGTTCTTTTTCCTGTTGTTTATAGAAGAAATTAGAAATCAGGAACTTTAATAATCCCCACAAGGAAATATCTATTTTTTAAAACTTTTATGACTGCTGTCAAAAAAAGAACTCAGGGGAAATCTCGAATTTGCTTTTGATGTGAACTGTTCCTGCAAAAAAGGAAGCCAGCAGAAAGAGCTGCAGCAGAGATATTTGTTTGTCTAAACATGAAACAAAAGCAGCACACACCCACATTTATTGCTGCATGACTCACTGAAATGTCATGAATGTTTGGTAGGATGCGTCCATGTAAACACAAACAGACCTCGCCCGCTGAGAACGCCTGCATCTTGCATGGTGATGCCCTGCATTCGTATCTTTCCACCCTGGTTCACAGCAGATAAATGTGTTGTGTGTGTGTGCAAAGACGGAGCAGCATGCGGTTCCACTCGTTGGTTCTTCAAGGGGTTTTTCAGGAGTGACAGGTCTATTCCCTGCTGAACGTGAAAAGGATTGTCTCTGACTGCTGCACCTGAGCCAACTGCAGACAGGAAAACTTCCTAAACCCTGAATAACAGGCTTTGTTCAAATGCACATATAGGAACGTTTCAAAAATTGGGATGTGCATTGATGAACAGAAGCAAAAAGTCAAAATTTTTGTTTTAATTTTAGCAACATTTATTCTTTTTAGTGAAAGTTTGCCATTCCAAACCCTCACACATACAGCTCTTTTGTGGAACATTAGCATGTATTGCAGTGGATGTCCACACTGTTGCAAGAAGGAAGCTAAAATGTGCCTCCCATGCTGGAAAGGGAGGTGAGCTTGTCATCCGGTGGGAATCAGACTGAGAAAGATCAACTCAGGCTCGAGGTTTCACCATCGGGAAGCACTGCCTGACAGCTTATTTTCATCAAATTAAGTGTCTTGGATGAGCTACGGGTTGCCTACAGAAGCAGCAGATCTGAAAACAGGAGGTAGGAGACATGAAACCCTCTGCTGGCTGATGTCCAGGAAGTCAAGATGGAAGTAGTCAGCACTGAATGGAGGAGAACGCTAAATCCAATTACTCAGCCGAACACAGCAGGACGTGTTAGGATGATGTTCATATATGTGCCGTGTAATATTTTCTTAATAAAACAGAAAAATCATAATTATTCTGCATTGTTAGATTTGAATTTGTTTGTTTGAATCCTAAAGAAACCAGATAATGTTTAATATATTCATGTTTGATGCTCTGGCAGAGAGGCTCAGTTGCTGGCAAGAAGACAGCTGATTTTGGTGCTGTGTCTCTTGCAGAAACAGCTGAGCTTGGAGCAGGCTTGGGCAAAGAGAGGTGGAAGGATGCAGAGATATTGGCAGCAGAAGCCTCACCATGCTGGGCAGCCCAGAGACTGGGGAACTGGGCAGAACTGGGAGTCGTGCTTTCCTTCCAGCAGGCCTCCTAGCGGTTGGCTCTGGGACATGGGCTGGCGGGTCCCTCAGTCGACTCAGTCTAAATCCTAATCTGGCAAAAAAAAAAAAATAGTACACCACACAGCTGAGTGACTGGGACACAAATGACGACAGGAGTCACACTAGTGGAGGAGTCCTCTGCCAGGACATTTCCAGCCGGCTGGAGGAAAAGAACTTCCCTTGCTGAGTGTGTTTGTTCAGATTCTTAGTCATCCAGTAATCCTCAGAGTTTACACAGAGGTTTAAGGTTTCACCTCTCACCTTTTCAGATGAGAGCTGAAACCTATGATGTCTTTTCGTTTTTCATCTTTTTTTTTATTGTTGAAAAAAAAAACTACTTTCTTTTACTCACTTCCATTACTGGCTTTAGTGTCTCACTGCTGTCAAATCTCAAGGATAACTATTTGACATTCAAAGACTGTTGTGTAATTTTGTGCGCTTCTAGCAAAGTGTTGAAGGGTTCGTCCAGTACAGCAAACACAATCTATGAAACTAATGATGCAGAAAGAATTTCTAAAAAAAAAAAACCTCATTACTGACACCAACACCAAAACAACATGTACTGTCAAAAATTCTTTTTTTTTTTGATTAATGGTTGAAGATGCTTTGAAGATTGGACAGACAGTTCTTACATGTTCAGAATCATAATGTGTTAGAAAAAAAGTTTTTGACTCGCTATTTAAGTATTGATTGTTTGATTGAGAGCTCAGTGAGGTCAGTTTATAGTCTTCACAATTACAAATTCAAATACAAAACAAGCAAACAAACAACAAAAAAACAAAAACAGAGGAAATATCAAAAATAATTAATTTTATAAAAGTAGAATTCCTTGAAGAAATAAATACTGTCTGCCACCAACATCTGTTAGCATCTAACATTGGACGTATTGACTCTCAGCTACTACCATGCCAAATTTTACCTCAATATCTGTAAAACTGACTGAGTTTTAGACATTTTTGTGTTTGCTAAAGTGTATTGGTTGTGGCAGCCATCTTGAGCTGGGTTGACTCCAAAAGGTAATCAGTTGTACATCCAATAACTAGATTCTAAAGGTTTCAATAAAGTCCATCCACTGGTTCATGAGATGTTTTGCAAACAGGCAAATAGACCCCCCTCCCACACACACACACACACACACACACAAATGCAATTACATTATCACCCACCTTTCATGGCTATGAGCGACAATAAACACAAATTCGATATGGCAATAGGGGCAGAAAAATGCACTCACTAAACAAAAAAAAAATGTATCTCCAAACAGCTTTTTTAATGGAATAAGAACATTTTGCTTTTCAAGATAAAAAAAAAAACAAAAACAGAAAACAGGATGTGTTGTACTTAAATTAAAATGAAGGTGCTGATGCACACCTTGCAGTAGCCATGAAAAACTTTTTTACTGCTCCATTTATAGTTCTGTTGATCACGTTTAATAATGTAAAGGATATTTAGCAAAGATTTAGTCACAGTGTGGAGGAGAACGATACACACATTTTAAAGTGCTGACAACAATGGGTGTGCAGTTTTGTTTTTTTGTTTCTCCAGCATTAGGACAGAAAGACGTCAGTATATATATAATACATCTAATCTTTATTTCTGGTGCATTTTCTGGATGGAAACTGAGTTTTTCTTGGTGTAACAACTACAAGCCATCAAGACATGTTTTCTATACATCTATTTTTATGTGAATTTAAGCCATTTCTACTGTTTTATTGTTCCAATTTAAGGTTTTTCTCACTATTCTTAAGCAGCATGGCTCCCCCTGGGCTGCAGGTGTAATTGGCAATTAAACCATGTACAACATGTACTGTTATGTGCATGGATTCATGAATATTTGATGGTAAAACGCATTATTGTAATTCACATTCACAGTGAGCACCTGCTCTTATTCGGTCAACTTCCCTGACTCTAGTTTGTCCTTGGAGTGGTCAGTCTGTCCCACTCCATGAGTCTGCTGGAGGACGGCTGAAATGTCATTAAAACTGGGATGAAAACATACAGACTTTGAATGTGTTTCGTTGTTTATTTTTGCTCAGTTGATCCGGCGAATATTAGGCTGAATATCTACACATGCAGCTCAGAAGGTGAACTCTGTTCTTCTTTTCTCAGAACACTCCAACATCTGGGTGTTGTCTGAGTCGCCGTATCACGACGATACCCACGACAACAGATTATGATGGATTCCTTAAATAACCTGTTGCTGTGGCAGATGGTCCACTTTGTCATTAACGGCAATTGTGAAAATCCTCCCGCATCCTGATGAAATATTCATCACGGATCTTCATAACCAATAGCAATCTAATTCATTTTTTCCCTGCACCCCGTAAGGGCCCAAATGAGAACCGACAGACTACTTAAGAGAACTTATTGAATTTCACATCATCATATATTCAAGTGATGTATTAAAATCTAATGAGGGTATCAGTTGATACAACCTTCTGAATACCACAGGCAGCTTGGAGATTTCTGAACCGATGCTAAGTTTGTCCAGATATCTGATTGGTTGAGTCTGGTGCAATCCATCAATCTCAAGTTAGGATTGGCTGGATGTCATGCTGATGTCTGGACTGAACTAGAAACTAACAAATCAGCAAAGAGGCGAATCTTGCATTGGTTAAAAGGCAAATATGATGATGGAGCCAAACTGGTAATTTTTTTTGTAGAAAAGGTAATATTTCATGGACATAGGTTAGAGGTGCATGGCTACAAGATCAATAAAACACAACCTGAAGTTAGTGAGGTGTGGGATAATTACATCATGGCCATGTCTTACTAATGCTTTGGCATCAAGATATATAATCCATTTTTACCTGGTAAAGTGAGAGAAGCGCCACAGGGGATATTAGTACGCATGAGGCGTGGCAAATTGATTTATTTTAATTTCATTTCATTCATTTTAATCTTGTGATGAATGATAATAACATCCTGACTTCTCTTGCTGTTGAGCAGAGTGTCATCATTAGTGAAGTTGGTTCAGCTGCTTAAAATGCAAGTGTTGGAACTCAAACACTTCGCAGACTTTGGGGTAGGTCATCAGCTTCTTCAGGCGAGTGAGCTGGAGGGGCTTCTGCAACAACACGGCAGCCGACGGATACAGATGATGTTCTTCAGGCAGTCATTAGGTGAAGCATCCATCTGTGGTCCTGTTAGTCTCACAGATCTTCAAAGCTCGGTTTCTGCTCATTACTTGTGTTTTAACCTGCCCAAAAAACATAAATCTGCAAAAGAGACATTTCAAAATAATACGTTCCACCATGCTTTTTAACTTTATTTTGAAATTACTGAAACATAAGAACCAAGGGTCCACTATAGGCTGCCTTGTTAATGTTTTATTGCATATTTAGATGAAAATTACAAGCACAGATTAAAAATGACATAAATGATATTATGTGAAAAAGAAACTGTAGGTTTTAATGTTGGTAATGCTTTTGCAACTTTGTCCAAGGAGGCAGTTGTACTAGTTTTGTGTGACCATGTTTGTTTTTTTTGGTATTATATTCTCTTAATTTTAAGATTTCTGACCTTTTTAAATTAGATTTAGACATTTAAACATTATAAATTACATGATTATTGGAGCAGAATGTTGATATGCCTGCTGGAAGTGCTCCAGACTGGCCTGGAAGTGCTACAGTTAGCTGCTGCCGCTGTTTGCTCTTGAAAATAACTGTATATTTCAATGATGTAAAACTCACAGCAATGTGAAGGTTTATAAAGTAGCGTTCACTTGAACCACTGTGAAAATATCTGAGACAGGAGTTTTAGGATGGCAGCAAGCCACTTTGGTGTTGGCCCCACTCGGACTAGCCATTAGCTCATCAGTCTTGTCAGAATTAAACTGTAGTTCTCTAAACTGAGGTAATTTAAAAAGCTATTTACTGCCAATAAGATGTTAATTGTTCAAACACTTTTCTCAGAACCCGACTTCAAAGGACCTCAACTTCAAGGGTCAGGTGTTGGACCGTAGATAACCAGTAGGTGTAGCACTAGAGAAACAGACTCCAACTACTAACCAACATGAGTCAAAACTGACTTGGAGCTCAAAGAATTGAATTTTTTATACCTTATACATCTCCTACTTACAGTATATGTAGCGAAAACCAACCTGTTTTAAGACAGACTGAGTCCATCTATTTTATTTTATTTTATTTTTTCTAAATAAAGAGAAGTTTGAAAATCTTGGACCAACAAAAACAGGACGTGTTTGATTCAATGCCAGGTAAAATTATATGTGAATTGTGGGGAGAAAATGCAGCAAAAAACAGATACCTTTGAGTACTTTTTTATTTAAATGGAGAAATTACACATCCTTCTAATTACGGCTGAATAATTGTTTAGTCAAGGTTGTTTTTTATTAGCTGTGTCTTTGTGTCTGTTTTATTCTGTGTGCACTTCTCAGCTGTTGTATTTTTAATCAGAGTGTTCCAGTTTGGTCAGGTCAGTTCGAGGAGACACAGAGATATTGGTTAACAGGTAAACTCACCTTCTACTGAAACATCAAACAACACTGCTATCATCGTGTTGTCTGGAGGACAGAGTGTCGATGCTATCTCCAACCTGCTACTCCTTTAATCCCACAATCAGTAAAACATGGCCACTACCACCCCAGCAGACATAAAAAAACAGGCTGACAGGTGGAAAACAGCTCAGAGGGGACCGACGTGCTCAACTGTGAAGTCCGTGTGGAAAACAAGTGTTCTGAAAGCATCTGAAGAAAATACGAGAGAAATGAAAACCTGTGTTCTGATCTTTTATTGTTTTTTTTTTAGTTCACAGTTTTAATTGGTTTTATGTGAAATTCTGATTGTATTGTTCACTTTAAATTTTTATTGTAACCCTCACAATGGGAACCATCCAATTAACAGTGTATTTGAAATTTTATGTGAACAAATTTGAATGAGAGAAAAATAAATCCTTACAATGCCCAAAATGTTTCGTTTTAATACCCAATACAAGTTTCCCCATCTGTATCCCCTGGACAAATACAGGACTTAACAGGATTAAAGGTCTGAACTCATTTACAGCAGACAAGTTTTCAGAAAAGACCTTCAGCCTCCTTTCGATTTGTACAGAAACAAAGTCAGCCTGAAACTTTACCTTTGTGTTTAAAAAAAGCACACTTTGCTATTTCGAGGCCAAGCATAATAATGCATTTGTTTCTCACAAAGGCAATAGATTATTCCATCAATAAACATTTTGCCTGGAGAAAAAGTTATTTGACTTGACTGGTTGCATTTCATAGGCGTCTGGAACTAACAATGAAACATTAGCAGCAGTTAATAACCTTTACCGGGACGTGACATTAAATGCACATTCATCACACAGTTTGAATACTCACGCACACGCATTTTTTTCACTCAACATAAACAAATAAATACACAAGCCTTCCTGTGAGAATTATGGTGTTAGCACAATCCCTTGATAAAATGCCACGATGCACCTTGCTGCTAGAAACAGTTTCTGTCAGCCTAATATCTATTATGTTTAAACAATGCATCTTTTCACTGTTGGATGCTATGAATAATATAACTAATCTATGCACATAATTGTAAATCCCATCAGCACTATGTACGGTGTATTGCAATAACCATATTAAACTGTTTACTCATTTCTTTTGATATAGAGTTGAGGTCAGAAGTTTACAAACAGTCATTATTTGCATGAATGCCATTTTAATTTTGAGCTTTTCATTGTTTATTTGCAGCATTAAATTTCCAGGATGGAGTGATAATACAACATGTAACTTCAAGGATTTTTAAAAACAAAAGTTGAGTTCACAAGTTTGAATTTTCTGTTGATTTATACATGTATCCTCTAACATATAGATTCACCCCCACTAATATTTGGTTAAATGTCCCTTAGCAAGTTGCACCTCCACTGTTTGCTTTTTGGATCCATCAACAAGCATCTGGCATAATTCTGGCTGATATTTGACCACTCAACTTTAATCATAGTCCACAAAGTTTACAACAGGATTTGGTTTTGGTCAGGGTTTGGGAAGGTCGTTCCAGAAATTTAATGTTAGCCTGTTTTATCTGTTCAGAAACCTGCAGTGTTTGTGATCATTGCCTTGTTGGAACACCCAACTGTGTCTAAGTTTCATGTTGATTTCAGGTGGAGGTAGTCCTCCTTTTTCATTATTCCATCCACTTTGTGCAATGCAGCAGCCGCAAACCATGAAGCTACCACCTCCACGCTTGGCAGCTGGAAAGGTGTTCTCAGGTTTAAAAGCCTCACCTTGACTACTGTAATCATACGTATTGTCATTACGGCCAAATAACTCAATCTTGGTCTGATCTGAACAAAAAACTTGTTTTCCCAGAAGGCATTTGACTTGTCTATGTGAGCAGTTGCAAATTTTAAATCAGCTTGATGGAGAAGGGCTAATAAACCTTGGTCTTTTCAAGTTAAAAGACACTATAGGACATTCAGCACAAATTATTAAAATATTTAGGTTAGGTATGTATTTGACCTTGTCTGTATAATTTTGACCATGTGTTAATCAAAGAAAAAATACAGTAAGTTCCAACAGAACTCATTAAATTTGCATGTTGAATAATCATTTTACCCTGGAAAAAAATGGTAAAAGCCCCAAATTAATGTGACATTCAAGCCCACAATGAGTATGTGTAAATGCCTGTATTATCGGCATGTTCGCCAGCATGGATGTGTTTAAAAACATTGATTGTCATTTGTTGGTGCAGCTAAGTTTTTGTTCTTTCTTTCATAAAAGCCTTCCGGCGGGTCATTAAGCACAGACTCTGTCATGGCAGTTGGATGCCTCGTTGTTCTCTACACACCAGGGGGTGCCCATCAATCAGGGGCAGGAGGCAGCGTCGAGTGACAGATGCTTGATGGGTGATGACACTAAATATGCTGTCATTTGGCCAGAGACTTGAGCCACAGTCAGTCGGCAGGCCTCGATGATGACAGTCTCCACAGCCCCATTTCCTGATGGAATGAGAGGAAGATGACAGGCTTCTGCTCTGTTTTCTGGAAAAATCTCTTTACTGTTTCACAAAGTCCTGGGTATGAAATATTACAAAAAAGAGATAAGAATCACGGAGCGGCTCCAGAATTATCTTGTGCTGGTCAGGATTTTAATAAACAGTTCTTCTGAGCCACAAAGAACCTTCATTTTTCATGCTTGCTACTTGATGCAAGGTCAAGAATAATGAATCTCTTTGTTATTCTTTTTTTTTTCTAAATCTATTTTCCAACAGTATACCTATCACTTTCTATCCAAAATTCTGACCTTGAGGCTAAACTCTTAGCCCCTGGGGATCTTGTCTTGCACTAAAGTCAGTTATGTTGTAGTAATGCATTACGTGCGGTAGCGTCCCCCAGACAATCAGTCTTTGTCTGGGCAAGCTGGTTGCATTGGCTCATCCTCCTCATCTCCCATTCCATTACACTGCAGAAGCCCAGGTGGGGATATATGTAAGAAAGAAACATTCTTGTCTCTGGCAAGGTCACCCCGCACCGTCAACAGGCATCTCCTTATATATTTACAACTACAAGGCTCAGAATCAATTATGGAAAGTTTTGATCTCAGTACAGGAGTATTCTTGACTGAGGAGAAGTTGAGTGTGTGGATAGAGGTTTGTGTTTCATCAATAAACGTCTGAGAAGTAATGCATTTTTTTTTTAATCAAAAAGGGACTTTTTCCCCATTTTACCAATACATTTTCTGCCATTCAGACACAGCTCTTGTCTCTGCAATGCATAATGGCATCACTCGTGGCTGGGAAGAAGCGGATAAGGACAGCAGAAAGGGACCTTTTACAACGAAACATTAGAAGTCTGGTCACAACAGCTCTTTGAAAAGCCAGATCAATACCATTTCTGTGACCAATTTTACAGTTCTCTGGCTCTGTTGCCTCTGGAGTAATGAAGCTGTTTTCTTCACACATCCTTCGGTCTTGGCTGTAAAGTCACTGGTGGCAATATTATGGTGATATGTTTGATAATCCCAGTGAAATACCCAGCATTTTGGTATTTCCCCATGTACCGTATAAATTATAAGCAAATCTTTAACTTAGAAACTGCATTTGGTTGGTTGGTTTGATCACGTTGTTCTGTAAACACTAATTTTTATGCAGTATATTAGAATTTCACTTTCAAGATTATTCAAATTTTACGGAGACATTAAATGGCTGGTGTCAGGTCTGGTGATAGACCCTGTCAGTTCTCAAATTAAAGACCTAGCATTCCTTGAATGGGTGCATATTGCCCACTGCCCACTCCACCTCCCATGCCAGAGTTTTAGACAAAACTCTGGAAAAAAAAAAGGAGTAGCTATTTTGGTCAAAACCTTGAAAATAACAATATGCACATTCTCTTGCAGTATCTCACATGATCTACTAGTGCTTAGAATATGTGTTATGAATGCCTGCCAGCTATTATCATGCCAAAGTTAATCTCAAAATTTGTAAAATTGTTGGAGTTATAGCCAATTTGTGTAGGCTGATTAGCTTATATTGATAAGGAGCAACTCCAAAAGTTAATCAATTGTAGATGTACAGCCAACATATACTTTCTAAGAGTTTCTTTGAAATCAGTCCAGTGATATATAAGGTAATTTGCTAACAGGCACACAGGGTTGATGTCAACAGTTAATGCCAAGGTTTTGAGCAAAAATGCTGCACAATGTGTTGGGCCTGAAGTACAGTACATGTTAGCAACAATACTCAGCTACTACCACACCAAATTTGATCTCAATATCTGTAAAATTGTTTGAGTTAAAGTCATTTTTGAGGTTGCTAAGACTGCTTTTCTGTGGTGGTCTTTAAAAGTTAATCAGCTATAAGTTTCAATTCCATGATTACTTTCTGCAAGTTTCAATAAAACCCATTCACTGATTCACAAGACATTTTGGTAATGGTACAGACAGACGAACACCTGCACACCCACACAGATACAAGCAGAAAAATAATAGTCCACTTTTGTCTTTTTTTTCAGCCTCAAGATGATCTATATTTTAAGGATACTTTAAACAGCTGGTGCGAGAGTTGGTAATAGACTCCATCAGGTCCCTGATCAGGAGTTTTAAAACAGATGGTTTGTTTTTTTACAGGGCCTTCCTATTTGGCCTCAAGTCATGAAGTGTTTGAATAGGGAGTCAGCTGGCAGCTATTCATCCACTGGAGCCAAGATGCTGGAGTTCATCCTTTGAAAGGCAGATAATGTGAACCACACTGCGGTTGTAGCAAAACATATGTCTCCAATATTAACTCCAGAGAGCCAATCAAATAACAAATAAGCTCCGCACAACTTGATGAAAATAATTTCTGTTTCCCAAGTTTGCAAATAATTTGCGAAGTGTGAAAATACAATAAACATGTTTGTTTGGCCATAAGGGATGACAAACTGTTTTTTTTTTCTTTTTTTCCCCCCCCAATGATAAACAAAGCTGCCTTTGCTCATCAAGAAAATTTCAGCGGGTTCCTTTCAGTCTGTCGAATCTTCTGGCAGAACGTTTTAATGACACAGCAGATGCTCTCATCCAATTTGAAGAGTCGCTAGAAGCCAGGAATCTGTGATTACTTCTGTCTTCCTTGGTGTCACTCAGCAAGAGAGTATACTTTCCCAGCCTAATGACTTTCACCGGGAAACAAACATTCAAGTGTGATTTTATGGATTGATGCGTTTATACAAAAATTGTGTCACACGTTTCTGGTCACGAAGCCAAAATAAATACCTTGAAATGAATGGGAATGCATTTTCAAGCCAGCAAGCCCGTGTAGCCCCTAACCCTCCGCATTTCCATCAAACAACTGACGGAAAATCCCTTCACATAAACTGTTTGTATGAAGCATTCACATCAGCATTACTTTGGAGTTAAGTGAAAGACAGAAAGCTGCAAAGCTGTGATTAAATTTTCTGGGATGTAAGCATTTTGGGGGGAAACTTCCTTCTTTCAAATGACCTGATATAATTTTTCTTGCATTGGCAGTTTTGTAACTTTTTCCATTTCCTCCCTCCATATCGTTCACTAAAACACACGTTCTTAAAAAACGCAACATAACATGGTGCAGCAAACGGAACAGAAATGACTTGCCTCCTCTGTCTGTTTATGTAACTCAAAGCCAGAGGCGAGCTCATTTACATCACCGTGCATTTATACTCTTTTCCTAATATCAGTGAAATCTGTGGGCAGTGAGCTCTGCTGAGTGTTTTGTATGAAACTGAGTAAACTGTGAGGGTTTAACATCAATATTAATGTATAACTGTGGGGTTCCTTTGGTCTCTGTATCAAATTTTAAAGAGGATCCATTTAATTTGTATGAGGTGCTTCTCCCACTTAACACATTTCTGTGGCCCTGCGAACCGCGCTGCTCGCCGGTGAAACCTACACACACATACACACACACTTCAGCTGAGTAGCTCTTCACCTGCAAAGAGAAAAACAGCAGTATTTGGCTGACTGCACCTCAGTTTCAGAAACTAACTCGGAGCACCATCTCTCTGGGGACTGTAGGGATGGGAAGGAGGGCGGGAGAGGGAAGGTTCAATGGAGATGCTGTGGATGAGCTCATTTCTACCCACAGTGTGTTCAGCTAAAACCAAGCTGCTGCAAAAACCCTGAATTCAAGGTTAAAGGATGCAATAACTGTTCAAAAATGATTCTGCGCCCTAACACACTGCATACAATTCACAAATTCTGCATAGCTCATGAATGTTTACAGTTTTACAGTGAACAGGAACAATTTTTGCGCAATCAGAAATCAATTAGCGGTAAATTGTGGGAATGCTGAGTCAGCATTAACACCATTGTTTCTTTGTTTCTTAACTATTTTGCAATTTAACTACTTCTGCATACTTTGTGCTATTTTAGCCATTCTTACATTGAAACATGCAGCTTATTTAGGAGCATAAAGCACGGTGCTGTGTTGGCGTTAAGTTTAAAAGCATCTGACTCAGCACATTACCTTTCATCGAACAGCTGTTTTTGAACAAATAGAAGCAGGGACAGCTGCAGGATGTGTTTAACTAATGGATTTTAGATAGTCGACTTTGAGTTATTGCTTGTAAATGACTGTCTTTAAGAGACTGTCTTCTCCAACATGAGACAAACATTAAATTGCCTTTTGCATCGCAAAGATCCCTCAGGCTGTTAGCACAAGAGTTTTCTCAGGCCAGCACAGGGTATTCCTCATATTTAATTTGATCTCTTATCACAGCCACAAGTCTTGTTTGCACAATGTTAGTCTATTTAAAGACTGAAAAATTGAAAAACAAAATCACTTTGAAGGACTTTATTTTCTTTTTTAGTTGAAAAAAAAAAAATCAAATTAAAGGCCTAGAATGAAAGAATGCATTTTGTCCGCTTCCTTTCATGCCAGTCTTAGACTAAAAAAATCATCTACAGTGGAGAAATTACCTTAAAAACCTTGAAAATAACAAACATTTCACTTGATCTATTAGCGCTCAAAATGTGTTTGTTGAATGACTGTCAGCTATTATCACGCCAAATTCCAGCTCAGTATCTGTAAAATTGTCTGACTTATGGCCATTTTTGTGCAGGCTAAAGTCAGTTAGCTGTGGCATCCATCTTGAATTGGTCTGACTCTGAAAGTTAATCAGTTGTAAATGTACATCCACGGATTGCTTTCAAAGAGTTCCATTAAAATCTGGTGATTAGTTTATGATATTTTGCTAACAAACAGACAAATGAACACACGCACACAGATATGGGTAAAAACATTATAACTCTTTCACCTTGCAGCTGTCAATAAAATAAAACCAGAATGTTAAAATTAAAAATGACTTATAAATAATCTCTTTTTTTTTAACCTTAAACTGGTTCTTTGCTTGTGTGTTCAGTTTAGTTTAAATACGTTTCCTGAAAAGTGGGGATTCATCTGCAGCACAAAACAGCCCTTTTTTTGTTTTTATTTTTTCAAACTGATATTACCAGAAACACTTGTGACTTCTCTCAGGTTGGTTTCTCTAAAGGACGTCTGACGAAGAGTCTAAGAGCAGGAGCGAGGAAGGTTTATTAAAATTTTGTTTCATAAGAAATAAATGACCTTTTAGACAAAGTGTTTCTGTTCATTTTTCTGAGCGCGCAGTTTAATTGCGTACTTTGGTTGTCTTTTTATCTTCACATGCTTTCTCTTTGTTTCTATTTCAACATCCCACATCTCCGTCAAAGAGATTTAATTGGAAAATGAAACAAAAGATTGTTTGGGTTCCTTACAAAGATGTTTTTGTGTTACCATTTGATTAACCTCTACATTCTTTTTAAATGGGACTCGTTCCCTTTCAGTTATCAATCTCTGCCATAGTCTTTATGTTTTTGCCCTTCAAGCAGGGCAAATTTACATTTTCATATTTTTTCAATTCTGCCATCATCTGTTTCTTTATCAGTCTTCTTCATCCCTATTGTCTTCAGCTTTTTCTTTCCTTGAGTTCAACCCGAACATACTGAGAAGTGGCACTTGTTCAACGTACCAATCTGAGTTATGCCAGAATTGTTTGGTATATGTCTATGCCTAGGTCTTTAAATATATATATATTTTAAAGTTAAGGAAGTGTTGATACCAATCAAATGCACTAAATACAAAGTTAGATCCGGTAGTTGGGCACAGAAAACCAAGATTCATCCCCACAGAGTTGAAAGCAAACTGTGATCTACAGCCGAAGCAGCAGCTGTGACAGCTCAGGCAGCCAATTAAAGCGTTTTAAAATCCTTTGTGCCCATTTGCTACAATTTACATCATTGTGCTTCATGTGTTTCTTTGTTCCACCTTAAGTTAAAAAATCGAGAATGTTACTTCCAGCGTCTCAACATTTGATTCATAAAACCACTTAAAAACTGATGGAAAAAAATGCAGTGAAAACAAAGCTAATTGATTTCAAAAGGCAACTCCAATATTTTATACATAAAAAAATTGCTTTGTTTTGTCTTTTGGTAGAAGAAGAACAATCAAAAGGAACAGGTCATCCTAACCAAGGTGTAGGCAATCCTCTTCCTCAAGAGCCACCAGCCTGTTTTCCTTGTTTCCCTGCTCCAACACACCTGATTCAGTGGTTTAATCACCTCTTCATGTTCTTATTTAAATGTGTGCACCAAAACTACTTGCTTAGGTTGTGGAAAAATTGTCTTAACTTTACTTTTTACCTTTTACAGAATCAACATCAAAGTCTTACAGATTTTGTTCCAAATTGTAAAAAATTTGAGCTAATATCATAATACAGAGCCTGAGCTTTAAACATTAAACTATTTCTGTAAACACAGTTTCAAAATACTCCATCAAAACAAGCTCGAGAAATTGTTGATCGAGAAATCGATGAATTTCTCACACTCCAGGTGAGCATTATTGCTCCTGTGTTTTCAACTGGAAGGCATTACCCTCACTTAGCATACAACTGTGACATTTTAGAGTTAACAGAAGCAGATCTGGCAAATGAATAACAATAGCTGGCTGCAAGGCGGATAGATGCTTATTCAGAGTTTAGGAGAGCAGGTCTTTGCTAAACGGGTCAATCCGCTCAGCAGCCGGAGGCCGGTGCTGATCCAGCTCCACCTCCCAAGTGGCTGCAGATGTGACTGGTTTGTTCATGATCCATGGAAAAAAAATTAAAAAGAAGGTATGAATCTTTTGTCATGTGTTGTGGGTTTATGGACACATTGAGGATGGGTATCTAATATTCTCATAAACACAGCAAAGGTGGATTTAAAGTCAAATTTGCATTTTAAGAGGTTTGTGGTGGCATTGTGTCACAAAACGACACAAATTTATTCAAGAAATCACCGTCTGTATCAAACTTTACTGTATAAATACAGAAGACAGTTTCTCTGCGGATGAAATTTACCGCAGCTTTCCTGATTATCATCAGTTTTCAGTCAACTGAAGAAAAGATCAGCGATGAGCAACTTTAACAATATTTTTATCCTAATCTAAATTCTTAATTTATGTTACTTTCCTGCACTTCTACAAGGCGTGCTGCAGGAGTGACCCAAAAACTGCCAAGCTGACCCACATTTTGGGAATTAGGTCACAAAATGCTTCTGTCTTGCTCAGAAAGCTTCAGAGAATGATCTATCAGAGCTGAATAAAGAATTACATAATTTTGATACAAATCCCCGGCCAGCAAAAGTTAAATTCAAAATGTATTCACCGTCTCAAGTATGATTAGGACTAGAAGTAAAGCTAAAAACACAAAAGATCAATAATATAAAAATGACCACACAATGAAATATTTAAAAGATAACTGATGATTTGAGTCTTAAACTCCTAAAACATAAATGTTTTCTTTTCCTTGTAATAATTACATGTAGGATCCTGTATTTAAATATTAGTTTTTCAGTTTGAGTGGTAATGTTACCTAATGACGCAAAGAACACACAAGTGGGTTGACACTTCAAAAATCTCTGTAGTTTTTCCCCAAGTGAGATTTCTTCCGAGTCAGAATCCGATTGCGCTGATTTCTGTCTTCCCTGCGTCTAAGTCAGCTGCTAATAGACACCCAATTTCATGGAAATTAAAAGGATTGCTTCCTTTTGAAATGGAAATTAGGTATGCAGATTTGGGATGAATCAAAATCTGCCTCCCCGATTGATACGGACTGAAAAAAGCTTTTTAAGACCCCTACGTCTGCGCCTGTTGGTGACTCCAGACTCATTAAGGAACTGTCCGAACTCCAAAACAATATATATGTTTCTTCTTTTATTGGAGAGAAGCCACAGACATAATTATTGCAAAACAAAACAAGTCACAGGCTTCCAATCTTACACTGTCTTTTTCCACAGCTGACAGTCTAAAACAGAATAACTCACTTACAATTCTCTGAGTTGAACGTTCATTTAAACTCACCAATTTACCTTAAAAAGACAAAGAGTTGGAAATTCTATGCACAGTCGTCATCCTAAAACGTTAAAACTAATTTTCTCAATCAAATACTGTCCCTTAAATGTGACTCTCACAAAAAAGTGCAACACTGAGAACTTTAACAGATTTGTTTTTCATGTTGAAAGTTATTTGTCGGATAATACAGCAACTGAAACTAAACAGGAACTTAAGACAAAAGCAGACTTGTGAATTTTTAAAAAATCCTGTTAATTATAGTGAAGACATCTGTATGTGTGTGTGTGTGTGTGTGTGTGTATAACCAAAATATCTCATGAACCACTTGACAAATTTTATTGAAGCTTGCTGAAAGTAATCCCTGGATGTACATCTATAAATGATTATCTTTTGAAGTTAACACAATTCAAGATGGCCACACCAGCCAACTGTATCAAAATATCAAAAATTGCTATACTTCAGTCAGTTGTACAGATATTGTGGTAAAATTTGTTGTGGTTGTAGCTCAGAGTCATTCCCAACACGTACTCTGAGCACTACAAAGTGTGCAAGATCTATTTTTGAGAATTTGGTATTAACTGTCGGAGTCAACTTTGTTTGCCTGTTAGCAAAATATGTCCTAATCCCCTCGACCAATTTTAAGAAATTTTTTAGAAAGTAATCAGCAGATGTGCATCTTCAACTGATTCACTTTTGGAGTTAATCCAATTCAACATGGCCACCATGTCAACATTAGCCAACACAAAAATGGCTATAACTGGTAGTAGCTGAGAGTCGTGGAAAAAAAAATCAATTTCCAGGCACTGTTCAATGACATCCCTCAAACAGGTTTATTTATATGTGGTGTACAACATACAGAGTCTTAAAGACAATTAACAATTAATGTCATAGTCCCAGCTCTGAACGGGAAGCTCTGAATCAAAGCTCTGGCCCCTCAGAGTCAATGCAGGAGCTTATATTAAAGATATTGGAATACTGGAAGGAAGAAGGAGGGTCTAGGGAGAAGAATAGTAAACATCAATCCTATAAACAGGTTCATTCTGTGAGAACTCATAGAACTTGGAATTCAGTCACAACATAGTCATGACTTATCAACAACAGGTGTTACCTCATAATAAACTTCCCCATTACAACATACTCACAGCACAACCTCTCACAACATTGCTTGGGATTGTGCATAATGCTAGTTCTCAACAAAAGATGATTTTAGTGTAAAACTCTGGCAGAAAAAGGGTGTCCAAGAAATGCTTGGACTGTAATTTCAGAGTGAATGTTCGTTTAGGCATGAGTACAAAAGACAAACCTTGCAAAGAGAACAAATTTGAATCCCTTCAGCTCTGATTCAAACTTATTCTTTCAAAATAGTGATTTTAAATTCTTGCACTATACATGAACAAAGTATAGACAGTTAATCTATTCTGTGACTTTTCTCAAGCTTTGTTTCCTGCATTAGGAGCCGCCTATATAAGGAAATGTTTAATGCTGAATTCCTCTCATAATTGCACAATGTGTTGTACTTTTTCGATCGTAAACTAATTTTCATCTGTGTCTGTTGCACTTGCTATTCCAGTCATGCTCACCTATTTGTTTCCAGTCAGTGGACGGTCGCCTCGGAGCGAAGTGATTTCCTAACCAGACAATTCAGCGCGATTGTCTGCTGGAATCTATCAGCGAGAAGATTTTATTTTTACAAGATTTACATCCGTCTCTGTCTGCATGACTGAACACGTGCAGCCTTGAATGTATCCTCCTCGTGGTGCTTTCTGTAAACAATGCAAACAATTACAGTATTAGGAATTAATCATGTTGATATTTCATAAGATCTTGGTTCTTTGTCAAATCTTTCAGCATTTTAAAGAGTAACATTAAGAATAAATTATGAGCTTTTCTGACCTTGGATTTACAGACCTTAGACTCACAGTCTGAATATTACCCAGAAACGTCCGCTGGGGATCGTCTCACCCTTAAAAATTAAATTAAATTAAACACCCTTCCTCTTTATGTCAAAACACGAGTCGGGATGTCAAAAAAATGTCACTGGCAGCATTTGGGGTGTTCTGAAATTGGGTCGGGTAAAATTTTTTTGTCCTTACTAATGAAGTCCTTGCGCTCTGAGCACCACACCTTCACATTCAATTACTCTGAAACAGGGAGAGGAAATCCCAGCAGTGCAGGTCCGGCCAGCAGACTCTCAGGTGAAGCAGGAACAGGACTCTAATGTTTTAGAGCTGAACGAGCTGTGTCCCAAGGCGGAGTGCATCTATATGAAGATTACCTCTGCAGGTTTCTATTAAATCTGTTGCAAGATAATGCTTTTTTTTATTTATGCGCTAATGTATTCATGCATAGATGGCTTTTCTTTTGTTGTTGTTGTTTAGCATAAAAATGTTTCTGCAACTGTTATGGATTGAAATCCTGCTCTTGTATGTTTTTGTTGTTCTATATTACATTTAGCGTCTTTTTTTGTCTCTCATCTGTTTTTCTGTGTTTGTTTAATCCCGTGCAGTTGGGGGAAGAGATCAAAGCAGCTTTGCAGAAGAAAGTGTGTAGACATCATTGGTCAATGTCATGCACGGCAGAGCATTGTTGGTGGGATGTCAGTGAGATCATTTGGAATAGAGACATTTGTGTATTCAAACATTCATTCAGCGTTTGCGGGTCTTGTTAGGATACTGAGTGATTGATCTGATTTATGTACAATATGGCTGCAGATTTTCCTGCACGAGTAATAAACACCCCCAAGAGATACAGTTTGTTTAACAAATTCGATTTTATTGACCTCAGTGTTTATTCAGCTCCTCCCAGACCTTTCATCTGCTTATTGGCTCTGCTCTCCGGTGGGCCTGTTATCTCTGGAACATGCCTCTGGACAGCGACTCTTTCTGAAAGGACACGGGCCATCGAAACCCGCAGGGAGAGCAGGGGGGGATCAGATGCTTTGCCAAAACCTGCGGTCAGCCAAGATGATCTGATTGTGTTTGAGCTTTAGTGACTTTGTGAAACTCTCAGAGCGAGATTGACTCAGTCTGATCAGTCTCCATCTAAAGAAACAAAGCTGCACTTGATTGATGAAGAGCTTTGTTTCTGAGTGGAGGGCGGTTCACTGGGTTTTCAGTGGAATGGCCATAAAAGGATTGTGTAAATGTACTGAGCTATTATCAACTCCTTTTTATTCACTTTGCAAAACTTATTGTCAAGCACTTAAAAATATGCTTTTGTATGCACTTTCATCAGTAAGGATGCTCAGACGGTGCCTGAAACTTCAAGTTTTAGACAAAGGCCAGATTAAACATCAGAGCATTTGGAGCCTTGTCTGGTCCAGTAAGTGGATATTACTTCAAGTTTAAGGAAAACTGCCTGAGGAAGGAGATTATGGTGTCTTAGAGGCTCAGAGAACAAAGACACAAATGGACATGAGTGAGTTTCCGTCCTTTTCATTTCTAGGAACTCTGCTTTGCTTATTTTTCATTCTGAAACCAAATAAATAGCCTAAATAAATGAATAAACACAGAGTTCAAGAAGTGGCAAAAACAAACTGAACAGAAGAATTCAGTAACAAACGTTTTTTAGTATTAAATATCAGCTTAATTATATGAGACTAGTAATAATGAATATATCTCCTGACACCTTGCATGGCGAAGTTTAAAACAAAGATCTCACATGATCCATGCTCAGAGTATGTGTTGGGCATGACTCTCAGCTACTACCACACCAAATTTTAGCTCATTATCTGTAGACTCGTCTGAGTTATAAGGTTTTTTTTTGCATTTGCTAAGGTTAATTACTTGAGGTCATTTTCATTTGGGTTGACTGTAAAGGTTAAACAATTGTGGAAGCACATTCATTAATTACTTTCTGAAAGTTTCATTAAAATCTGCTCAGTGGTCAATGAGATATTTTGCTAACAGACAGACAAATGAGCACAAAGACACAAGGATACATGATCCTCGTCGTCCTCCTTCATTTCATCTAAATCAGCTTCAGGTTCATATAAAAATACCAAACGTCTTAAAATTTCTGCTTACATCCTTGAAATTTAAATGAAAACTTTTCTAAAATAAAAATTACAAGCTACTTAAAATGTCATATTCTGTAGGTTATTACAGCCAAACCTGTAACTCAGATCATTTAACATTTATTGTGCACCGCTGCAGGAAGTTTTAGTCATTTAAACTGCATTATCTTGTCCAGCTATGTAAGGGTGTTTAGTTTTTAATCAGGTCCAATCTTACTGACCCGTCATTGAATTAAGAGGCAATTTCAGGCCATGAGAACGTTATATGGCCAAGAAACCTCTCTTAATCTGAGCATGCAATTCCATGAATAACAATGGTGTAACTTCACTCTCGAAAGCCATCACATCTTCCTCTGTCCTCATTTTCTTAATTCTGTTTTTAGGCCTTTCCCCCCCATCTGTTTGCTCTTGTACAGTTGGATTCCTTACCTCCGTGTTCATCCATATCCTGCACGCATTTTATGTAAATCCCTGTCACGCCGCCTGTCTGCTTCTCAGGAATGCAAACTTGGTTTCCATCATGCAACCTTTACGTGATTATAACATCCTTCCCATACCAACCTGCCAATTAAGACATGCTGGTGGAATGGGAAGATGTATGCGCAGACAGCAGCTGTCTGATTTAGATATATCAGAGCTATTAAAACACTTCTCATGAACAGCCCTGTCGTTCAGCACAATTGCCATATTAATCTCCTCTATGCACATAAGGCACGACATCTCATAGAGAGATTAGGCTTCCAAGAGCGACTGCTACCCTAATGTTGCAGACTGTGCATTGTAATCATGTGATTGCACAGTAAAGCATTACATTTTTGAAGGAGTGACACCCAGATAGTGGTACTTAAGATATTGCTGTTGCTGTTTTCTATTTCTGAAGGTGACATTAGACAAAAACATAAAAAGGAAGAGAATCTATCTCTTAAAAAAAAACATTCACTTTGTTCCTTCCAGTATATTATGAGTCAGTCTGACTGTTTTGAGGGCCTGAACCTTTCAAATCCAAGCACTTCTGACTCATTAATCATGAGACCATCAACGTGTTTCAAAAGTTAATTTTCTCTGGGTCATTTGTCTTAAAATGAAACTATTGTAACGTTTTTTCTTAGCACATTTTGCCACATTTACCTTTTTTTAAGAAATACTGACTAAGTATGACAGGATCACAAAATGAGGATAAAATAGAGAAAACCTGGTGGATGCAAGAAGGCTCTGAGCAAAACAACTCACTTCTCCTCCTTCAATATGCATCTCTATGCCCTCTAATTTAATCAGAAACTGTCCGTCAAAATCTCTGTTTTCTTCCATATCTGCACGGCTTCCCTCTAAACAAGAAATGGGGGTCACCGCCTCGTCTCCCAGTCCATCTGTCATGTGAACAGGAAGGCTTGATTTGCTGCCACCACAGACTTGATTTGCTAAAGAGAACTCTGCGCTGACTGGTTTACAATTAATCTGTTGGCACCATGTAAATTGATTCTCCCAGGGCCTTGTTAATAAGTTGATCAGATTCTCAAATTCACAAACGGATTTTTAAACTTTTTTTTATAAATCATGTTTGGGACAGAGCTGCCCCAATTCACCATGCTGCACCATAAATTTGAGTTTGTGGTGAAAATTGACACCGTACTGTGGTAGATGAGCCATAAATCAGCCTTGTAAAGGAGCCTTCTAGAGTTCTAGCTCATCTTGGATGGGCAGAAAGGTATATACTGGACATATGTCAGGTTTTAAGTGTGAAAGATAAGAAAAAAAAACCATCCAGGCTGATATAAAAAAGAAAGACAGCACTGGTGACAGCAGCTGTACTCTCAGGGCTTCCAGATCTGTAACAGCACTATTAATGCACCTTTTACTTGAACTTTTCAGAGAAACATGCTGCCATCAGAGAGATGCATTTCCCCCCTGTGAGGTCTCTGGTTATTTCAGCAGGATAATGCCAATCCTGATCCTGCAGGATCTACAACAAAATGGCTTCACATAGTCTGAGTTTATGTACTTTTTTCAGGACTACTTGGAGTTCAGATCAATCAAAAATCTATGCAGAGCACTAGAGAAGCAGAGAAACCTGTTATTGTTCATTTTTATTGGATTTTCTTTGGATCACAAATTAATATTTCCATTATCTCGAAATGACAACTAATTTTTTCCTGATATTTTGAGAAAACAAACTGATTGTGGTGCAAAAACTATTAATTCTCGAGTTGCATCCAGTTTAATCATTCAGTATCTCTTTCATGGCTCTCAGACCTGATCTGCATCAGTGATGCGTTGATCAGTGATGGATGTTTCATGATGTGACATTTCCAGTTTAAATCAGTTGCCAGAATGACCGCCCCGATTTCTGATGAAGAGGAAACTCTTTTTGTTTAATGGTAATTTTGAAATTACCATTTTAAAAACTTTTAGTTACCATGAGACAAAAGGGTTTTCTAGACTTATCTAAATATACAAACCCATTATCTCAAGAAAACACAATTACAAGATAATGACATAATTAAACTGTTATCACAACACAACAAGCTTCATTAACGCAAAATAATGAGCTAAATAATTTGTTATCGCGAGCTAATTTTATGAAAATCCAATATATTATAAGTACAACAATGATGACAACAAACTATTAAGTTTCAAATATTTTACTCAACAAAAATGAACAAAGACTCCTCTTAAAAAATTAACAATATGATCCTAATTTTCAAAAAGTGTCACTAAAAGAAAGTTTGAAGTAAAACCATTATAAAGTTCCAGCTTTTCCTACTTTTAACTTTGACTTTTTTATAATATTGAGATTTTTTTGGTACTTATCTTCACTGTGCAGACCCATCTCTGATTTCTTCATGAACTCCTGGACAGATAAACTCTCTCCACTCATCGGTTTCCTCTGAGATCTCCAACTCAAACAAGCTGGCAATCCTCATCAAGAAAATACTCACTGAACCACTTACCTGCCTGACCCGTTCTCTGTCGCTCCACCTGAATCCTCCTGTTTCCTCTTCACAACCTGAAAAAAACCCATAAAGTAAAAAAGAGAAATCAGAGATTAAAATCATCATTGGAACATTCTCAAGGTCATCGTTAATTTATATCTCCTCTCTGGTGAAGACAACCTTGGACCAACCCCCACACGACCTGCAATATTCATTTATAGACACTGTAAATAAATCTTTTAAACCTCTCACATCACTTCCCAGGTTCACAAGAGTCTATTTAAGGTTAATATTGTGACACTTTGATTAAAGGAAAATGTCACAAGCTGAATTTACACAAGTTGCATTAAATAAGATGCAATATGCCTAATTTCTTTGTTCAGCTGTGATTATTTAGCCAGACTGAAACCTGCTGTTTGTCGACTTGGACACACAGAGAAGCCTCTCTTTCCGCATACTAAAAGAGGCATCCTCTCAGCTTTTTTTCCTGTAAACTAAAAACAGAAATTCAAATGACGCAGCTGGAAGAAAGTAGCTGTCAGCACACAGGAGATCCCTCTCCTGTCACCTGTCTGACTGAGCAGTAAACACAGCAGAACATCGTGTCTGATCAATAACCTACCAGCCACGATTTCCCTCCATTTACTTCACTTTGAAGTGACAGAAAATTTCGAGGATCAGATCTTCAAGCTGCTCCCTACTGATAACAAACATTAGGAAGTGCCATTATTTCCCACATTTGATTGTCATTTGATTTTTAATAACACATGAATATATTGGGAAAGATTGAATATTTTGTTTTCTTGAAGAGAGTTTAATCTTTCCCACTATGTATTTGGACAAGACAACAACATTTTTCCCTCTATCTAAAGAGGACTTTGTGAAGCTCGTGAAATTGAAATTTTTTGTGAATTTATGCTACTCACACCAGCACATTAATATACTGAATGTCAGGACCTGTCGTGTTTTCAGGACCAAAAAGCAAAATAAAGTCAAGCAGACCAAGGCAGGAAGCTTTGAATTAAGATAAGTTTTCAAAAACTGTGTGATAAAATGCAATGTTTTTAAAATGCAATGGGATGGACACGTTACTGTGAGCGTATAAATGTGTGTGAAAACATGAAATGATATTTCTTCACGCTCATGTTAGTTTTATTGCATCTGTCTGGAACTAGTTCTATTTTTTTTTTTAATAAAAAAAAACTAACATCCCGCATATTTTAGTGATACTTTGATGTTTTTAAAAATCACTTAAGAGTTGAGGCAAGGATAGAAAATGCAAATTAAAACCATTAATGTCGTAATCAGATTTCAAACAAAAAGGTTTTTTTTATGGCCAGTGTCAAAGCCAGGTTTTTGGAATCAGGTCAGCTGATGGATGACTTATGACCCCAATTTTTTTTTTTTTTGGTTTGTTTTTGGTTTTTCATGCTGAAGGCAGCCGTATTGGATTTTGAGGCTGGGGCAGGTTAATATTCTCCCACATTTGAGGGCATTCAAGTTGATTTTTCTGACCCGGAACTTGTATATTCCAACTCCTTAGTATATAAATGGGATGCATACACACTGACTGAAAGGAATATTTTCATCTTTGTCATATTATTTCATTTCAATGAAAGAGTTTGTGTAGTGCTTTTATTTTTAGAGTTGTTGATGTTTTATTGTTGATTTAATAAATTTTGATACACACACACACACATATATATATATATATATATATATGGGAAATCACACAGTTATGAGTTATGGGAAATCACACAGTTATGCTATTTTATCAAAGGGTTATTGATGAAGTCTTCATTAAAAAAAAACATCTTGTTAGAATGTGTAATACTTCACATTAGAGGTCATAAATTACAGTTTAATTAAGTGCACCAATGAAATGAGAAGAAAGAATGACGAGTAGAAATTGGGTAATAGATTCCAAGAAATTAATCACAGTTTTATTACTTCTACAATTAACTGTGGCATATAAAATAATTCCTGAGAGACTCTTAAATAAAGCAATGTATCAAAATTTATTTGAAGATTGTAGTCTGGTGTTTCACTAATTGCAAAGATAAAGCATTAAACAAGTATTATGAGGTACCCCATATAAAAAAATGTAAAGTGACAGTTCAAAAAGTTGTTATTGTGATGTATCTGCACACAAAAGAGAGATGAAAGCAGAAGATCTCTGCAAATCTCCTTTTAAAGCTTCTTCTTGATTATATTGTTCAAAGCAGCTGGAAGCTTTGTGGCTGTTTCTTTTTGGATCTCTGATGCCACGTGTCAAGAGTTGCAGCCCGACACATTGTGATTGATTACCCTCCTGCCATCCTATTTATTATGGATCTACGTCTGGAGTAATATCCTGCGCCTGAATAGTTATGACCCTGATAAACAATTAAAAAATGTGTTTGCGGCAAGGGTCTATTGCACGTCAGCAATGACAAAGAAGGTTACACAAGGAATATGAACAAAGGGGAAACACTACAAGATTAATGTTCTTTTTCTTGCTCTCATATTGACGAGCCTGTCGTACAGCAGCCTAAAGTTTAGGTGTAGAAACTTCTTTGTAGTTTCAGTTCTATAAATTATTTAACTCTGCCTTAGCGTAGCCCTGCTGGCTTCCTGAGAGAAGCACAACAATGGCAATCACACTTGTCAAAGGAGGACTCATGGGAGCAGGTCACTGTAGCAGCACACACTTCCTGTCAAGCCAGAGTGATGGTCAGAGAGCAGGAAAATCACTTAAAACCATCGCAAAGTCCCAGTGCACTCCAGTCTGCAGTTCAAAGGCTTGTTGGAGTACGAGAGGGGTCACCAACAAAATTGGGTCAAGAGCCAGACTTTTTCTTAACTGACTCTGCAGGACCTAGCATTTGATACAAGACATTATTATTATTAGTAGTAGTAGTAGTAGAATAATGCTGGCAAGTTTTGTTTGTGATTTTTTCTGAGTCACTATGCAGATGCAGGAATATTAAATGGGGGAAAAAATGAGATAATTTAAAACAAATTAATAAAAACTTGTTGATATGGGTTTGTGTTTGCCATCATTAATGCACAAATTTAAGCGCCTCAAGCAGCAATATAATATTAATGTTTGATAACAATACAGGATAACATTTTATCTTCACTAAGTGCCATTCAAAGAAGAAGCAGTGGGACATAAACAGCTGTAAAAGTGAGGTAGGCTGAGGTTCTGCATCAGATTGTGTCATTCGTTATAAATAAGCTGTCAGACTGATAAACTCTCAGGAGGACCCAGGCTGACCCTCACATACAGTGGTAAATTAAAACATCACAAAACTCATTAAACTAGCCTGTTTTTATTATCTCTGGTGTTTTAGGGGTGGCTTTAAAATAAAAAATTGCATGAAAAAATATTCTAAATGCGCTGAAATTTAGCCCCACTTTTCACATTATGACCACTGGAGTAAGGCATGAGTAAAATCTGATCCCTTTGTAAAATACACACCTCTTCATTTTTCACAAGTTGCACCTGATACTTATGCATTAAATGAGACAGACATCATAATCCACTGACCTTGACTGCAGTGCAGCTGGCAAACATTTCATCAGGATCACCTCAGTCCCACACCACAGCATGACACGGCCTGTATCTCACCACAGCAGACCTTTTCTGAGCGCTAATCATGGACCCAGGGAGAGACTGAGCCTCAGATAACATAATAAACACAGTTGCTGAGAGCTCATCCTTCCTGCTGGAGTGCTGAATGTCAAGCCTTTCACACAGCGCAGGAAAAGTGGATGAAATGGAAAAATGAAAAGACGCAGGTCACAAACAACAAAAAAAAAAACACACAGTGGTGCAAAGAGACCACAGTGCTGAGCAGGAGGGGGACGGAGGATTCCTCTCTCTGCTTTCAATTAGGAGTCAATATCATTCAGGGGAAACCAATTCCCGGCTCGAAGCCGGTTCGAGAATTTCATCAAGGTGAGCAGCATCTGTTCTGTACAGTTGCATTAGGTGGACACGGATCCACGATGGCTCCCTTGTACAGTGTTATAAAATACAGACAGAGTGATGAAGTTATTTACAATCCTCTGCAGTTCTAAAGATAGCCTGCCTTTACAACATCTAAAGCCAAAATGTGTATTTTTTTTTATAAAATATTTCTCTTGATTAATCCATGTCCCTTCAAACTGAAAAGCATCCCTCTCTGTGGAACGCTTCCTCCCCCGTGCAACAAAGAAAAACAGAGCAACAGGAAGACGAGGAAAGATGAAACCAGCTGAAACTCCCCTGACGGCCAAGCTCTTTTGATGCTCCTTAAAACTGCCTTGAGGAACTGTCACAAGCTGGAATTGTGCAGGGTGAAGACAAACAATGTACTCTGAGTTAACATTGCTTTAACAAGAACCAAAAATAAATAAATAAAAAATACAGGATAATTCACAATCTTTTGTTTTTACTCCCTCAAATCTCTCTAAATATTAGGCGTTTAGGTCAAATTAGTCAAATTTTCTTTTTAGAAATAACATATAATTATAGTCCACACTCCTTCAAGGATAAAGATGATGAGTACTTGTGTTTAATTTTTATCAAGTCTGCTTTTATGAGGTCAGATATAAAGTAGGTTGACTCAGACCAGAAATCAGGCTAATGAGAATGGTCATAATGCATATGCAGCACATAAACCTTCCTTAATGGAAATGAGTCAGTGTTTTTGTTTGGGATGCTTTTTAAATATTGTTTGTGTAATGTCAAACAATAAAGTTTAATCAGGGTAATAAAGAGGAAGTTATGACTGCCATTTAATTTACAGACACTATTGCCTTTTTGTTTCATTTACAGCAGCGAAAACAACTGGACTTCTATTCTGTAGCTGAAGACGTTTCGCTTCTCATCCGAGGAGCTTTCTCAATTCAGAAATAGAGAGAGTTTTTGTTTTTTTTTAATTTACCATGGCCTGGATGACTGAGAATCTACACCAGCATATTTTTACAGCAGCGTTTACACACACTAATGTGGTCAGTGTGAATGTATTATGCTGTTTTTTATGCTTGTTTTCTTATATCTTAATCATTTCTGTTCATCTGAAAAATTCATAAAGGCCCAAAGTTCACAACAAGAGGGATTATATTATATAAATCCTTATATTTTGTCATTTGTCCTTTCATCCAAGATAGTTTATTGAAGAGAATCATGTGGGAAATCCTTCTTTCTGTCTACTTTGCAGATAACTCTGTAAAGCATCTATTTAGTAAGTTGAAACCAATTGGATCAATAAAGCACTCTGAGTGGCTTCACTCTGTGAAAAGGATCCATCTGTGTTGAGTCCTCGTTGTTACTTTACAAACAATAAAATGAGGGCAGTGACTGCTTTGGATTTAAATAGACAGACAGGTGGATAGACAATGGGGTGTTTATTCAATAGACAGCATCCACCCATTTTATTTACTCGCTTGTTTCTGCTCAGTGTTGCATAGAGCTGGTGTCTGTCTTACGGGGCGAGAAGCAACGTACGCCCCTGACAGGTCTCCGGTCCATTACAGGGGCACGCCGACAACCAATCCCACACTCAGCTAGGGACAATTAAGTCGCTAGTCACCTGACATGCACATTTTTGGATCGTAGGAGGAAACCGGAGCACCAGTAGAAACTTATATATGGACGAGGAAAGCATGCAAACTGCAGGAAGGCCAAAGCCAGGATTTTAACTCGTGACTTTCTTGCTGCGAGGCGACAGCACTAACCAGCTGCACATGCAGCATTCTTATACACACTCACACAACAATACCCAGATCAGGAGTTCAGTGTCTTGCCCAAGGACACTTGTACATATGGCGAGGGAAGCCGGGATCAACGCTATGATTGGCAGACAATCACTGTTCCTCCTAACCCTGCTATGTAATGTCATTTCTGCACAGTCACGTCGGTATAATATGAGCCCAGAGGGTAGTCTGACACACCTCGAACCAAAATATCACAGAAAAAACAACAGCTCAAAGAGTGCACTTCTGACATAGAAAGAGTTGCTTCACAAATGTGCTGTATAAAGATAAAGATTTATACATTTAACGTTATTTTAGATGACACCACAAAATAAAATCATGACCTTGTAACGCGCCACAAATCCTTTGTTCCTTTCTGCCACTATTTTGTAAGATATTTAAAAAAAAAAACAAACATCTTTGGAGAATAAATAAATGAACATAGGATTCTTTTGCTGTGGACTGTGATAACTGCGCCACTTAGGATGAAAAAACATATTTGATTCTGTACAACTAAAAAGGACTGCAAACCCTATTTTATTTCTAATAAAAGATGGATCACACTTCAGAAGATTTCAGAGTTTGGCTTTGATTTCTCATCAGTTATACCCTCTGGCCTACATGCTGACTTTTTCAGATATAGACACTGTTTAAAGGAATAAACACTGGTATTTTTAACAATTTAAGTTTTTGTTAGTCCATATTGTAAGTACAAGACATATAGTAGGAAGCTTCTAAAGTTCAAGTCAAGGCTTTCAGCTTCTCCCAAATAAATCAAATTTTGACTCAACATCTGTTAAATTGACTGAGTTATATCCATTTTTGTATTGGCTAAGTTTGATTAGCTGTGGCAGCCATCTTATTGGATTGATGCCAAAAGTTAATAATTTATATATGAGCATCCAATGATTACTTTCAAAGAGTTTTATTAAAATCCATTTAGTGGTTCATAAGAATATTTGCTAACAAACAAACAGGGTTGACTGCAGCAGTTAATGCTGAAGTTTTAGGCAAAGATCTTCTGCAACCATTAGTACTTGGAGTATGTGTTGGGAATGATTCTCAGCTACTAAAACACCAAAATTGAGCTCAAGATCTGTAAAATTGATGTGGTTATAATCACTTTTGTGTTTTTAAGGTGAATTGGGTGTGGTGACCATCTTGAATGGGGTTGGCTCCAAATGTTGATCAGTTGTAGATGGATATCCAGTGGTTATTTCCAGAAAGTTTAATTAAGATCCATCCAGGGGTAAACAATAAAAAAGGAGTTCTAAACTTTAAATGCTTTGCTAAATTTTCCCAACATCTGGATTTGGAGAAAAAGTTGTAGTTTTACAATTTTAAAAGAGAGAAGAATAATGTTAGGTATGATGGTGATTGCATCCAGTCAGGTATAAAAGTCTGTAATTAATTCTCCCTCAATAATTGTTGTGCAACTCACCATCTTTTGAATAGCTTTATCAGAATCAGTGACAAAGTGAAGGTGCAAGGGCAGCGAACAGTCCAGATGGGTCGACTCTAATTTATAATCACAGGTTCCTGCCTAATCCAATCATCACATATTCATCTGCAGTATACCATCCACCACCTCTGTGACGCCCCACATGTACTCAATATTCTCTCTCTTCAGGTTTGAACAGCTGTCCCCGCATGTGATACCAAAATTTATGCACGTCACGTACTGTACATACGGAGAGAAATAGTCAAATTTAGGAGGTTTTCAGTCGTTTCAGTCGGTCTGAATTAAGATCTTTCGTCTTCTTGCAATGCAAAACCCACATTTTACATTCAGGATCTTTGATTTGGAATATAAACGCACCAGGTAATTTAGAGCTTGGAGGTCATAAATAATTCTGTTACAGACTCAAATTTCTAATAAGGTCATAGCGGTGGACCTGAATCCGTAAAATCTGCAACTAAAAGACTCCTAATAAAACAATTCGGATACTTTTATCAGCGAGCCCACTCATGACCTTTCTTTGTAGTGTCGTTCCTTCATCATGTTCAGCTGGAAACGCTCCTCATTTTGTGTCATTTAGTGAACATTATGGGGTAATAAGTATTCATTCCCTGCACATGGGAATGTAATTATACAGGCAAATAAGACCGGACAAAGGTTAAAGCTTTGAGAATCACTTCCACACACCGGAGTTAAGCCCCCCCTGCTTAACAAGAAGGCCGACATGTCCTTCTCTAAAAAGCATTTTAAACAAGGGTATCAAGGTGATTCATCTTCAGGACAAACTAATAGAACAATGTCACGAGCGAGCAGAAATCCTATTCTGTTTGCAGAAAAACACATTAAATAAAGTTACGACCAGGGTAAATTCTGGTCAGTTAATTGGTTGTATTCTGATTTATAATTTAGAAAAACTGTGGCCAGTTTCTCCGTGTTCTCACTTCATAATTAAGCTGAACATGCAGAGATATAAGAGTAGATTCTGCCTGTGAAAGGACGGCTTGTCCTGCATTTACAGATCATGTACCGCATTATGATTTCCTGCATGTCTGGAGGTGTAAATATAACTTGTTTATGCCTCAGACTAAAATTGACATGAGAAGAAAAATGAGTGTGGCATTTGTTTGTGTACAGAACAAGACTTTTAAGGTCAGTAATGTTTGTCTACAGGTCTTGGTGAATTAAATGCACAGAATTTATAGCTTTTTTAACTTTGTTAAAGTTCTACTAAGAACTTTGCGACATCCCTCTCACTCACTCCCTTTTCTTTGCAGATTTGTTGTGAGGATCTGGGTTTTGGTTCCGCCCTCTGGGCGGCGCCACTAATTATTGTTCCACAGGTGTTCTTCATACCACTGATGAGACCAGCCAGGATTTAAGCAGCAGGCGGTGATCAGACCTTCGCTGGAGCATCGAACCTACTGGGTTAGATTCTCCGCCTCAGCGTCTAACCTGAACTCTAGCTCCTAGTGTTAACCACGTTCTTTGTTGTTGCCTGTG
>NC_051443.1:17321840-17396744 GCF_001649575.2 Kryptolebias marmoratus
GTACCCGAGACTCACCTAGCTCTCCTTCTCTTGCAGACCACTCCGGACACCGCCCACTGTATATAGTCTCACCCTGTAAATAAATTCACTTACCTTTACTTCCGTCTCCGTGTTTTGGTCTTGGTTTCGCTCTTCTGGACAGTACCTCTCGAGTTATGACATTTGTAAACTATTTTGTATTATGTACATTTACAGTTCAGCTCTCTTCTTTACAGTAGCAACATGGGATTAAGTGTTTTGCTCAGTGACGCTTCAGTCCATAAAAAGGACAAGTGGTTGAACAGTTGACCTTTTGGTTGGAGCGTAGCCACTTTACTCACAGACCCATAATCACCTCAGCTCCTTACTGCCTCTCCTTCTTTACTATAAATCCAGATATACAGAAACAGAAACCCTCCTGCACCCTCACCAGCTCCTTAAATACCTGAATAATTAACTGTAAAGTTTGGGAGTTGATTATTTAGTCTTGGCCACATTTATTTACAATCTGATGGTTCCCACAGATCCCATCAGGCTGGGATTTGGAGATTTTAGAGATCAGGTAAACAACCCCAATACTGTGGTTGTTGTTAGTTTTTTTATTTTTTATTGTTTTTACCTGAGCTGGTTTTGCTGGCCTCAGTGATGTCCATCCAAAAGTAGAAGCTGCTACTGTAGCGGAGACCTGTCGCCATCTTTAAACGGTGTGATTGATCTGAATAAATGTTTCTGTGGGCAATCAGTGTCAAGGTAATATCCTGGATCCATGAAGAAGAACGATAGGTTGTTGTACTTGGTTTATGTTGCTTTTTGTAACAACATTTTCATTAGTTTATAGACAGATATATGCACACAGATGCAGGTAGGTCAATAATTAATTAGTTAGGTTTAAATGTGCAAAGCTTCTTGTCATCACCACCTGCAGGGGTCACAGTTATAACTAAAATAAGAAGTTGTTTAGCTTTTTGTAAAGTTTTCATGTATTTTTAATACATTAAGTGCTATACTGCTACTATGTTTTATAATATAAAGAGATTGTGCTCATTTTATTCGCATATGTGAAATCAGGAAATATTTAGTTAATTACAAGCAAATTACCTCTTTCCATTTCTCATCCTCAGATAAATGTCCTCCAAGAAACTTATGGTGTGAAAACACAGAGAAACGCACCAGCTAAGCTGCTACAACTGGACTGTGGTAAACAAATTAGACTGTGTGTGAACAGCAGCATTAATTCTCTGTGCTGCCACACAAGAAAACACACTTTATTTCTGTTTTATTACTGCATCCAGACTTTTTACTGACCTCCAGGATGAATCAAGTTTTAAGTGGTAGATTTGCCACAGATGTCAGTGTTTATAGTGCATTTTTGGTGTATAAGAAAATCAAATTGAATGAGGGTTTTAAAATGTGAAGCATTTAAAATAACGTCAGTGCACAACACTTGACAACTGCTGACATTTTGATGTTTTTTTTTTTATTACAGCCTTCTCCTTTTGCTTGTATTGAATTGAGATTTTGCTGTTAGCTTTTTTTAAATAGTAAAGGCTGACTGCATCAAGTTTAGGAGTTCAGGGAAAGTACTGCAGAGTAGTGTAAAAAAAGAAAAATGGTGAGATTAATGATCTGTTAGAGCCACCAAGTTCTGTATGACCGTGAGGAAAAGATGTGAGAGCTAAGCCACACAAAAAAAAAACTCAATTTATCTGCCTTTTTTCATTTGAATTCTCACCTCACAAGCTTTGAATAATAATAGAAGGGAAAGGGTTGCAAATACACGCCACAGTAATGAGTTTTCTCCACTGGGTGGCTGCTCCTGTTCGGTGTTAAAAAGATCCCAGCGATTCTGTACAACCGGTGGCACTGAACCCCAACTTTGTTGCACTGTGCGAGGAGCCGCTTGCGCGGGCTCATAATGTGAATGCCAGACTCTCTTTGCAGGACTCCTCAGGCATGACCAAGTGGGCAGGCAGACATTCAGACCCGAGAGGTTATCTAACCTGAGAGAGCTGACGGCTCAGCCATGATAAGGTGCTGGAAAAACATTTCTGTTTACCAAAAAGTATCACTCTTAATTTAATTCATTTACAGAGAATGCTACTTGTGCTGCACACACTTGTGATTTCTATGTCAAAAACTATTTTTTGCTTTTTAAAAAAAATTCACTTTGATTGACTCCCCTCGACTTCCATGTGACCACTTGTAACTTCGCTTCGTCTCTGCCTGCCTCTGCACTGCTTGTACTCTGAAATTGATTTCTTTCTGTCTGGAGATCAGAGTACGCCCGGTCCATCCTTGTCTAAATTGACAAGGCAAGGGCAAAATGTAAGAAAAAGGCCCATCTTTCTGTCCTCTTGTCTAGTTGCAAAGAAAACTGACAAAAACCTAACAGATTGTATTATTCTATTAGGGAAGAAATACTTCAACAAAACAAACAATGCTGTTTTCTCACATGTACAAAAAGTTCTGGATTGTAATGTTAGATAATAATTAATCTATTATCTGCAATCGACTGAGGTTCTTATCAGTGTTCTTCTTCAAAAAATTATATTATAGTTTTCATGAAATAATGCATGAAAAACATGCAAAGTCATCTTGTGTTTTATTATTGCCTGATGCCAAAGGTGAAGGTGGGTGATAATGTTTTTGTGTTTCTTATAAAAATATCTCATGAACCTCTGGACAAATTTTAACTAAACCTTCAGGAAATAATCACTGGATGTACATCTACAGGTGTTTAACTTTTGGAGTCAGTTCAATTTAAGATGGCCTCCGCAGTCAACTGAACTTAGAAAGTGCAAAAATGGCTATAATTCAGTCAGACAGCTGAGAGGCATTCACAACAACTACTACAAGTGCTACTGACCTTTAGCTTAAAATGTTTGGTTTTCTTTAAGTCTTTTAAATACATTTTGTTTTTGTGTTGCAGGTTCTCGTTTGGCACTTAAATGCTAAAGAACTGTACATATTTATAAAAGGTAGGCCTCCAGAGTCTTGCTACTGTATGATATAAGGTACGTCACGGTCCCAGGTTGGTGGCAACAGAAATACGACCACTGCAGTGGGTGTAAAACAAACAGAAACTGGGTTTCTCCACAAGAGAAACAGGATATCACACAGAGTTTGTAAGTAACCAGATGAGACAAATGCAAATAAGATAAAATGGATTTTGAAGCTCAGACAAAAGCTTGTCAACTCGAACATCTTCCGGCAGCAGTTGGGGGAAACGACTGAGGAGGAGAAATTCATTCCCATTGAAGGGCTGATAATTAATCCTCATAAACACCTTTCTGAGGAAGCAGAACAAATCACACATCCCATCAAAACTCAGACGTATCTGGTTTATTTTGAGTGTTTATTCAAGCACGAGCAAATTCTTCTGAACCTCACGAGTGACTCAGAGGGTGCGTGAGAGAGTAGTGCAGGAGGTGTGTCGCTCGTGTCTAGCATGTGTCTGTTTGCTGAAGGGTAGAGGCAGACAGGTGAAGAGAGAGATGGAGAAGGAGGAGAGACGTGTCGCGGCACCCTCAGGACGTCTCCTCTTTCTGAGCAGCTGTTGTCTGAGAGCTGGAGGCAGCACTGCGGCGCCCTGTCAGCTCCTTCTCCCACAGAAGCCCCCCCGTGCATGCAAAACAGGAGCAGGCTGCCCTCTCTCCTTGGCCGAGCTTTTTACGCCCCTCCGTACACAACGGACACCTCCTCGTCTTCCACTCCCCAACCCTGAGCCTTTTTATTCAAATCAATTTCAAGCCGTCAAATGGAGCACGCTCAGTGATAGTTACATCACACACAAACACAAAACACACACACACACACATTTTACAAGGAGGAACATTTCAAGGGCACAGACTGATAATGAAAAGAGTATATGTTTTGTTTTGTTTTGCTTGGTCCATTGATTATTCTCTAGATGCATCAACTCCACAGCAAGTACTGACATCCTATTTTACACAAAGGTCACTATTATGTGGAGAATTAAACAACTTTCCACATGTTTTTGAGGGTATGCCAGCCTTTCAGTGACAGTGAAAGGAAACAAATGACCTTAAAACAACAAAGAAACATATTGTATCAAGATTGAAACAATTACAAATTAATTTATTTTATTGTTTAAATCAAGGCTAAAGTATCACCCAGGTAAAGGGAACAATTATTGCAGGGCCCAAAAGTGTCAGTAAAATGTGTTATTAATGCATAGTGAATGCTGACTCCACAACATAAAAAATGGACAAAACAAAGAAAATTGTAAACACTTCAGTTGATTGTATTTGTTTTTAAGAAGCTCAAGATTAAATTTATTCACAAAACAAGAGAGATTTGTGACTTGGCAACCTCTTTATGCCATTACCATTACAGTGTATACAGTATGTGTCTTAGGATTAACTATTACTGGCTGTAGTGAAGAAATATCACCACAGCAGCAGAGTTTTATCTCAGAACAGCTACAACAAACCTCTGTGGATATCAGTGTTAGCCAAAATGTAGATTACTGTGCTAAAATCTTTCTGGCAAGTGTCACATGAACAAGTTTGTGCAACGTCACCATTGTTGCAGTTTATTTTAAGTCAATATGTGGAGGGTAAAATATATTCTTCTCTCTGCCGACTCATAATAATGATAATAATAATTACAATTTTTCACATTTTTGTTTTGCTTTGATTGCTGTTACCTTTTTCAGATGTCAGTCGAGGTCTCATCCAAAATGGACTCATTACTGGGGCATAACGGCACAAAAACGTTTCTCATGTGTCCCTGCTCTCCCTCTTAGTGTTAGATTCTGTATTGATTTTAAAATCTTATTCTTCACCTTTAAGGCCTTATATGATCTTGCCCCTAAATCCCAGTTTGTGACAAAGACGGGCTGGCCCGTTCTCTGTAGAGACCCCATTTAAGGAACTCTGCTTTCAGAACGTAGACACATCAAATCTTTATCTGCCTTCAAAGCTAAACCTTCAAACCTCCCTCGACGCCCACATCTGACAGTTATTGTGTTGAGTATCCAACAGACTGACCTCAAATTGTCATTTTTTTTTGCAAAGCACTATAAGGTTTGAGCTGTGTATTTTGTTATTAGAGTACCTTTTTATTTTGTTTCCATATTTTACCATTATTTTACATTTAATGGCAGTTCTAGATCCATGCGAGCTGATGTTTGGGGAAAGTCCTTTCTGGTTCAACACATAAGATGTGCAGACAACAAGAATCCACAGCTGACTGTTTTATTAGCGTGGAAAAAAAGAGAATACATATCTACAACCTGAACAGCATGAAATTAATATGCGCCGCACATATTTTATGGTCCAAAATGTGCATATCATACCTAGTTGTTTTTTTTGTTCGAGGAATAAATTGGCAGCATCTATTTCTGGTTACTGGGTTAGCAGATTCGGAGTAATATTATTCAGCTTGATGAGTGGCCCTGTGAAAGAACTGGGCAAAAAAAATAGTGTCAGAATGACGGTGCATGTAGGTTTTTGGGTCGCTATTAGAGTAATACTTACTATATATTAAAAAGAAGGTTTTAGGGAAAAACTAACAAGCGTATAAAGTTCTGAATAACCAGTTCTTATATATTTTTTGCCTCAACTTTCATTAACTCAATAATTGAGTAGCAGGACTTAAAAGCTTGGGATCTTACAATGTCCTACTGTGTGAACACAGTATGAATAATAGATTTGGGTCTGAAAGAAAGGCAGGCGGCCTCAGTGGATCTGTTAGCGCGACCTGGATAAATTAAAGGATGGAATGAAGAAATAATTTATGCAAGGGCCTTCGTTTGGAATTACTGTCATTTAGGATGTTAAAGACTGGTGTCCAGTGATGTCCTTGGATAAAAATACAGAACATGCCTGTTGATCCAGCATCAGAAAAGGCATCTGCTGCCCGTAAACGGAGGATGCAACAGGTACAATCGACGCAGAATGACAGCTTTATAAACACAACGAAACCCTGTAAGGTTGGGGTACTGACACTGCATGGAGAAATGACTATTCTGTGATTACCAAAGCATTCAACGCAGCTGATGTGGCGTGAACGAGAAGTAATGGTCCCGTAAATGTGACCTGTCGAGTCTCTGAGAGTAAAACACACACTGATACACACATCGGAGTTATATATGTATCACTTCACGGATGAAAACACAACAAACCCCCATTAATGAGAATTTGTTTTATTATAGGCCAACAAATGTTGTTCCTTTGTTGCTGCTTCCTCCATGTGGTGCGCTTTAGTATTGCAAGGTTTTAATTTATACTCATGCATTTATTTTTGTTTTAGTGTGATTGCACACCTTTTAACAGCTTCTTTCCTTTATTTTTGTTTTGTGATAAAGTCTACAAGTTTTGTTGGACACTTTGATGTTGAAAGTATGATATTGCAAAATTGTCATTATTCTTATTAACTCTTATTAACTAGACTGTTTTGCGTAACATGATCATAAATGCCAGATTCTAACAGTTTGCTTGATTTCTGTCTAGGTCTTTAGATTTTGTTAAGTTTTGTTTCTTCATTTTGTTGATTTTCAGCTTTAGATTGAAGTTTTCCCTTGTCTGATCCTTCGTTTGATTTGTTTCTCTGCCTGAGTCTGATCAGAATAAAGTTTGTTATTTTTATTTCATTTCTGTCTAGAGCTTGGTCTGTGGTTGGGTCCTCCAGCCATCATCACATGACAGTAATTTCTTTGTAAAAACCTTTTCTAAGAACAGTGAATATCTGATGAAGGATCTCTCATGACTCAAATGGAGCAGAAACTTGCTATCAGTTAACTGATCTGTGGTTATTTGTATCACCTAATCACGAAGTTTGTCTGATTTAGACAACAGGCCGTATAGTTTTAACTAGTGCAGCAGCCATTTGAAGTTTTAGGTACTTTATAATTACAGGCATACCAATTCATCTGTCAGTTTTATTTAAATACTACAAAAAATTAAAGCGTTTTTGTAATCTGACGCTGTTAGAGCTGCAGGGAAGTCACACATGGCGTAAACACGATGACACACAGGTTGTTCAGTTCTGAAATTAAACTTTCACTCTGACATTAACTTCCACTTTCAGTGGCACAAAGTCACTAGCTACAGTGTGCAACAAGGCAAATGAAGCTTACTACATTACTGAGTGTTAAAGTTTGTTTTTGACCCAGAATCTAAATGTTACCAGGATGAATCTCACCTTCAGATGCATCCTGTCAGAGGCAGATTTACCATTAGGCAACTCACAAAATATCTAATAAAATAATAAACTGACAGCATGGATTTGCATGTGTGTTGGGAAAAATGGGCTAATTATGTGTTATACAATATATATTGTCCAAAAAATAAAGAGTATTCTGTTGTCTTTGGGCTTCAGTGTGCCACCCCTGACTAAATCCTGAAGTCAGATCAAACAAGGAGTTTTGAGAGTTAATTTATGAGCTGAACTTGGCAGAAATAAAACTAAAGCAATGATGTTTTGCTAATAAACATAAATATAGAATATGGCCTAAAGTTTATAATAATCATCTATGAAAATATGTTTTGATGGTTACACAATTAAACCAAATGGGATAAAATTAGACGCTTTGAAGGCAGTGTTTTCATTAAATATGTACTTTAAGATTTGTATTCACATTCTAAACAGGCAAAGTGATCTCGGGTGTTATAAAGGGGACTTCCGTGGGGTTTTAATCGATCAAAAGACGCAACATTTGAGTTCAGCTACCAAAACCTGTAGAAATGAATCCATTAATGAACATATTTGACCTAATCTCTTGTGCCACATTCTAGCTGTGCACTTTTTCCTCCCTTGCAGATGTTGCCTCCGTGAATTGTCGCATGCTGTGAAGAAGCCTCTCGAGAGCGTCGTCCGGGTTGCAGGAACGTGTCGTCAGCAGCAGGGTTGGTGCGGAAGTGGAGGATGAGGGGGGGGTGAGGTGAGAGCTGCGGATTCTGACACAACAAAGACTCGCCTGGGCATGGATTATCCTGAAACCTGATCCCTGTCGGGCGCAGAGCTCTCTTTAGTCCCTTTCAAACTCACACAGGAGGCTCTTTTTTTGGCAGCTATGGGAACTCTGCAGTCCTCTCTGGGACAACCACAATATGTTGATCTGGCGGAAAAAACTGGCTGTGAGTACTCAGTGTTGATGGTTTATGGCTTTAAAACGAAAATAAAGCGTGTTTACAAAAAGCTACGTGCAATAAAGAGTATAATTAATGTGATTCAAATTTTATTTGTGTCTTAACTTTAAAGAAAACTGTTTAATAACTCGACATAATGAACTAAAAATTATCACTATTACTTAAGTGCGTAAATAAACCCATGTAGACTGTAAATCAGTCTGTTTGGCGCAGTGGCTATAAATAATTTACTGTGAAAGTTAACGGAAGTGTAACTGTACCCCCTCTGCAAAGGCAGACCACTGTTAATAATAGATGTTTATTGGTGCTTTGTTATTAATTAATCATTATAGTTTTGTTCTAACTACCTGTTGCCTCATATGAGCGTGGTAGACACAGAAACCAAAGAGCTTTGCATATGATGTGAATAAACAAATCTACTGCCCTGAAAGCTTCCATTAATCTCCACAGAACCGGGCCTTAGCAGCTTCTGGTCACAGGAAAAAGAAAGTCCTCCCTGTTTTCAGTTCTTGGTTTTACGTATCAGGACATGATAAATATGATCTGGTCTTTATCGGCTCCTAAAATTATTCAGATCTGACCCTTAAGTGGACAAAAACACAACAGATTCCACCATGTTATTATTTGTTAAACAAAAGTGAAGCCAAAATGTAAAAACTATGTTCAATATTTGAAAAAAAAAATTCCATTCAACTTTGGCCCACCTGTTTTTCCAACATTGCTTCAGTTTGTTGAGGTTTCCAGGTATTTACGTTTCAATCAAGTTGAGGTCTGGACCGGTCCAACACCTTGATTCTTTTCTTTTTCAGCCGTTCTGTTGTAGATTAGTTGCTGTGTTTGGGATCATTGTCCTGTTGGATCATGACCCAGTTTGGTCCCAGCTTCAGCTTTCAAACAGATATCCTCACATTTGACTCTTGAGTCCATTTATCTGTGGAGGAGTTCATGGTCGACTCAATGACTGTAACATACCAAAGTCCTGTTTCTGCAAAACAGGCCCAAATCATCGTCTCTCCACCACCATGCTTGACAGGTTGGTTTGAGGGGTTTGGTATATACCAAACACGGTGCTGTGCATTATGGGTGAACATCTCTACTTTGGTCACGTCTGTTTAAAGATATTCCAAAGGTCTTGCGGTTCATTCAGATGCAGCTTTACAGATCGAAGTTGTGCTGCCATGTTCTTTTCAGTGAGAAGAGGCTTTGTCCTACAACCCTCCTAAACTCGTCATACTGGTTCAGTCTTTGTCCGGGAATGAATTTTGGGGTTTGGAAGCCACTGGGACGACATGTTTAGAAAACAAACATCTCAGTTTCTCTGAAACTCTTTGTTGCAGGAGTTTCAGGGAAACTGAGACCCAGCTAGTTTTGGGTATCACCAGCAACTGGTTTGCTGGCAGCTAAGTTTGCTTGCAGCTCCTCAGACTGAAGAAGACTTTTGGATAAAAGATGAAATGTTTCGACAAAGAAGAACCCGTCCAGAGGACTTGACTCAACCTTGTTAGATTTATCTGCCTGAATACTGAGCATGCATCAGGACGAATGATGACACGGTGGAATCTGTTGTGTTTTTGTTAACGTGAAGTTAAACTTTATTTTTCCTATGACTGTATTTTAATGCAGTTTCACTTGATTTTCTTTAAGTTTCTGCAAGTTTATACTATCTTAATTTGACATTTTTTTCTGTTTTCAGTTTCCTTTGAGCAGATTGGAGTCCTGCATAAAAGATTCAAACAGTTGAGCCACAATGATGATTTTTTACGGTAAGTCGAACCTTTAGTTTTTAACCATCAAACGGTGAAATAAAATCCCCTGCAGGTATTTAGGTTTATTTATTTTTACACAAAGGACCTTTAAATAACAAAGCTTTACAATCAAACTGTAACCTGCTGAACAGGCTTCATTTCCACTCATCTAACAATGTGACAGCCACAATGTCTCATATATCATCACGTTAAAAATCAATTTTTTTCTCCCTTTCAGGAGGCATAACTTCAATGAAATCCCAGATCTAGCGTGCAATCCGATCCGGGCACAAATCATAGAGGCTTTCTTTGATAGAAGGTACTGTGATAAATCCCAAGTTTTCATTTACAACACTCGAATAACAAATACTCGGGACCTTGTGTACAAAAATAGAATGCAACTTTAATCCACCAACTCAAATGGGCACCAATTTGTAAAATATTAAATTGTCTAAAAAGACTTTCTGTGAACACAGATTTTTGATGCATCGAGACTGCGTGCAAACTACGAATCTATCTCTGTCAGGTTGTTTGGGCCGGATCCTCCCGTGGTCTTCGGGTCAATTTGACCCAAAGTTACAAAGGCTTCTCTCTCTCTCTCTTTTGAGGGCTTCAGTAGAGTTAAGATGAGCCGAGGCAAAGAGGGAGAACCTTTCTGTGGTCTGGCTGCACAACCAAAATTTTGAACTCTGTCTGGATATCATGGACCAGAGTTCAGAGTTCAAAACCCAGCGTTTGTAAAGGAATGCATTTGGGTAAATTGCATTGAAGTTTGTATATAAACAAAGCATAGACACTGAAGAGATGTGTTTCTCCCTGACTAAAATGCTCCTTCAAATATACAGAAAGTTCTGGTTTCTTTCATGCTATTTTGAGACATGTTTGGGGACACAGTACGGTGTCTGGAGTATTTATTGGGCCTACTTTACACATTCTCTAAAGATTTCAACATTAAATTAGTGTTTTTTTAGGCCAGTGAATCAAGAGAAAAGGAAGTTTCCTTGAGGCCCATTTTGTTTCTATGGAAGGCATTCTTACAAGATCAGGCAACACAAATATCTGTAGTAAAAGCTAAATAAACGAGTAAATATAACCTAGATAGGTGTGACTTTTTCTTCATATTCATAAGCACACTTACAGCTACCAATAATGTATTTCATCCACAAAACACAACACTTCAATCAAGGATTAGAAGTTTGTATTACTTTCTACCAGCAGTCCAGTTCCAAACACATTCATTTTGTTGATAAAAATTAAATTATGTGTGTGTACACTGTAAAAGCTGAAAGGTTTTGATGTCCGTTGAATTGATTAACTTTTTTCTGTTTTTAAGTCTAGAAATCTGAATGATAACTCTAAAAATGTAAAAGTAGGTCCAGACTTGTGAAACAGTTGATACAGTACAAAAAGTATTCAGTATATTGCTTTTCCTAACAGTAATTTATGTAACACTTCCTGTGAGTGGTTAAATGCTGCAACGCAGAGATAAACGTGTTCATTTCCTGCTAGTATTAAGTTCAACTTGAGCAAATCATTTCCTGCCAAAATAAATTCAATTAATGAAGAACAACAAACTGCTGATGCCTTTGTGCTGTCTTAATTGAAAACTGGTTTAATTATAATAACAAAAAAATAATGTTTTCTTTTAATTTACTTTTCCTTTTTTGCAGTATCTGAACTTTGAGGAAGAACTTTCCTGTCGTCAGCAGTGCATTTTCTAAACGTAACATCCTCTTCCCGTGTGTTTCTGCAGAAACTTCGCCAACAGCGGCGAGGGCAAAGTTGATGAGATCAGCTTCGAGGAGTTCCTGGTGGTCATGTCTCACTTCAGGCCCCCGTCGCAGCGCATGACGGAGGAACAGCGGGAGAACGTCAGGAGAGAGAAACTGAGATGTGCGTCTCAAACTCAGTCACACACGCTTCATGTCATCTGTGGCTTAAACACTGTCGCTAAAGTGAAATCTGTGTTGCTTTTTTTGGCAGTTTTATTCAATATGCACGACACAGACAACGACGGGACGATAACTCTTGAGGAGTACAGACATGTAAGCCTGGAAAAGACAAAAACAATTCATGTGGATGAAACTCATAAATAATTTCCAGCTAATACAGAAAGCCAGGTTCTGTCTCATTCCTCAGTCATTTAAAGCTCTGTGATTTAAGCCTTTTTACCCCTTAAAGTGACAGGATTTAATCTGAGCCATTGTTTCAATCCACCCAGGTGGTGGAGGAGCTTCTCTCTCGCAGCGGGGCTCTGGGGAAGGAAACGGCCAAAAGCATTGCTGACGCAGCCATGTTGGAAGTGGCCAGTATTTCAGTGGGTCACATGGTATGGAAGCTGCTGTCTCTTAAATAAAGCATTAAGTTTGACTCATTCATTGTCTGGATTTACTCAGAAACATTTTCTCCTTGACACACAGGAGCCTGATGAGTTTTATGAAGGAATCACTTTTGAACATTTTCTCAAGGTTGGTATACAGAATATACAACTTTATCAAATATTTAGTTATATGATGTGCACAGTACTACATATAAAATGACATTATATTGCCAAAACCTTTTTTGTTAGCTAGTCAACATATGTGCAAATGTCTTGAGTCATTCTTGATTTTTTTTTTTTTAGATTTTCCTTCTAAAGGGGTTCAAGGTTTTTCAAATTATTCTTGATTTATTTAGACTTTGGTTGCTTTTTTTCTTCAGTATTTAACCATTTTCAGAGGAATGTTTTTGCTTGTTGGTTTGCTAAACCTCTTAATCGTGCCCTGAGAATCATTCAAGCATAAAAAGCCTGCTATACTCAAGCAATGAACCAGAAAACTTAGCAAAGACCTTTTATAAATTTTATTTTAAGGCTCTTTGTTACCAGCAATCTGTCATGAACACACAGTTTGTTCCAATTTCTTTGGCTTAATTTATTAAAATCCCAAAGATAACAGAGTTTGTCACAGAAACGTGTGTTTTAGGACAAAGATTCCCAAAGCGCTGTTAGCTGAAAACTTGACAAACAGTCGATGATAAACTGAAAGATGATGCAAAACTGAGTTCATGCATCAGATCTTTGCTGGATTTGTTTTCTTAGAGACGTGACCTTTAGATATTGTTCTACCTTTTTACTCAAATCCTCTTTTGTTTTCAACTCGTCGACTTTCCTCATTTTTTATACACAATGTGAAGCAACAGTGAGGCACGAGACTGGACAGAAAATGAGCAGAACTATTGATCAAGACCACTTTGAAAATGGCAAGAAAGCCTGACTGGGAGTAAAATATAAATTATATTTGGAGTAAAATATAAAGAAAATAGCGATGGCTTTAAACTTGAGCACAGTACTGCACTTTAAACTGTGGTAAAATACTTTATCCTGCTTGATATTGAACACCTTTAAAGAACTGAAAAGACTGAAATAATGTAAAACTGTTTTGTGTTTCTGCAGCTGCTGGACGGCTTTGAGATCGAATCAAAAATGAGCATTCGCTTTTTAAACATGGATGCGACGACCCTGTGTAAGTGAGGTGGTTCCAGTCACTTTTAGAAAGCTGTTTCTTCATAGTCTAAACTTCTTGTTTTTTTCTGTAGTTTGTTGTTTGCACTGATTCTAGGCCTTGACCAACTTCCAGCCACTATGCAAATCCAAAGTAAATATGTGCAATGTGAATGTATCTGAAGCAGTTTACTTTTATAACAAGCAATAATGTTCTATCACTGTATGAATGGCTGTACAAAGCAATAATATTAAATATAAACAACTATGCATGCACATATATGCTTTAAGAATATTTATATATGTTATTTATCTAAATCTCATTGATCAGAGATGTTTATATTAATATTTATACCATAAGATAAAAAGGTTTCTTTTGTTTTTGTCAGAATTTTGTGCATGTTCTGCACTCCGCACAATAAAAGAACCCGTGAAACCAGGCTTCAGTTTGTCACGTGCACTTCTTATGAAAAAAGGAAATAACATCACAGTTGTGTAGGATTACTGTAAATTTTTTGGCTATATCTGTTTGTGAAGATGAAGTGGTAGTAGTCATGTTTATTTTGGTTGAACCTTTGTTGCACTTCACACCAGACATTATTTTTTGCCTTCCAGAGTCATACATGGTCGTCAGCGGGGGAGACTAACAATATGATTAACACCATTTGGGCGGACTATGTAAATGTTTATCAGTAAATTCATCTGGCCACTAGAAAAAATTGATTAATGGAAATAATTTCTCATCAGCGTCAGAGAGAAAAAAATAGACAAAGATGCATTGAGCTTTAGATTTTTTTCCTCAGACCTCATAATAAAAATGTTAGCAAACGACAGCAGTGACAGCGAGTTTTATGGCCTTTCTGAAAGGTCTTAAGAAAGTGGAAAACAAATGAAAACAAAAGTCAAAAATGGGAAGTTCGTAACTGAACTTTATACCAAGTGCGACAACCACAATGACTGGGCATTTTGTCATCCTTTTTCCTCTTACATCTTGAGCTTCATTGTCACAATTAGTGAAGAAAAAAGAAACTTATTTACAAAGGAGGGAAATAAACACTACAAATGTGAGACTTTAATATTATTTTATATGATGCTGTTTTAATCAGATTATCCTCCTGTTTTTACATCATGGATGCGTTTAATGGATTATACTGCCCCCTATAGTTGAAATGAGTAACTTATTTTAAACTTCAAAACAATGATGCTTCAGTGAAACTTGCGCACAAACATTTTTGATATATAATATAACGCTGTGACACAAGGATATTCAACATGCATTAATTGTTTTTCATTATTATGCATTATTTTATTCATCACCTTGTTCTGTGACTTTGTATACGTTTTATACGTTTTTGTATATGTTTTACAGCCTGCCCTGTTCTGTGATATACAACATATTAAAGAGGCTCTTTGAGATTTGCTATTACAGGTAGACAAAAAGCTGCATGTCTGTCTATTATCCAGTCTATTTCACATGAGGTATTTGCATCATTCTCTAGTAAAATGTTGCTCTTTGCGGAATTAACCTGAAAACAGGATGGTTTCAATTTCCAAAAACTCCCTAAAACTATCGGCCTTGTCTTTAAAAAATATATATAATATTTTGAACTTCACTGCAACTTAGCTGTTTTAAACAGTAGCTCTTAGACTGACACATTTTAGTTTACATCTACCTTTCCAAAGCTGGGTCTGTTTTCGCTTTTAAGTTTAAATAAGGAGCCATTTTAGTATGTAGTTCTTCATGAGAACGGATTCTGGCACGTTTTAAAATGTGCTGTTATAGGATAAGCAGCGATTTTGTTACACCAGCTGCAAAAGGGGTTGCACATCTCAGACTCTACAGACCTCAGCTACAGTATTTAAGGTTAAAGTTAAGGACAGTGTAAACAGAAAATGACTGAACAAATCTAGCTTGTTTGTAAGGGTTGTAGGACAACACCTCTTCTCTCTAAAAACACCCCCATTATAACACATCTTAGTTTGTAAAGTTGTTTCTGAATGAACTGTAAGACTTCAGAAACAAAATCATGTTTGGTCATAATGCACAGCGCCATGTTTTATCAAAAACCAAACACAGCATATCAGCACAAACGCCTCATTCCAGCTGTCAAGTACATTTGTGGTGGGGTGATGATTTGGGCTTGTTTTGCAGCCACAGCACCATGGCACCAAGCAGTCAGTGAGTTGACCATGAACTCCTAGAGTCAACTGTGACTCTGCTTTTGGCCACTGAAGCTTGGACCAAACTGGATCATAAAAACAGGACTAAGATCCCAAACACAACAGCAAATCTGCAATAGAAAAAAAAAAAGAATTGAGACGCTGCAACCGTCCAGATTTGAACCTGACTCAGTTGTGGTGGGACCTTAAGAGCTGTGCAGAAACAAATGTCTGCAAACCTCAGTGAACTGAACCAATGCTGTTTGGGGCATTTGTCTAAAAGAATCAGGCAGATAAAACAGTGTTTTACATCGAAAATTGGATCCACTTGAATAGACTTCATTTCCTCCAAGGTCTGAACAAAAATTAAAAATGATCCAGACAGAATAATAGCTTTTGCCCTAAGGTGCCCTCTGTGTTTGGGCTTTAAATAAGACCAACTTCTAAACAGGGAACTTGATTCATGACCTAGAGTGAATCCCCCATCTACTTCTAGTTTCCTGAAGGCTTGTGATGTGAGGAAAGTTTGACTAAAATTGCTTCATTTCAGTGGAAATCTTTCTCGTCCATAAATTTATTGCTGACATGACTGTTTGTCAGGCCGGTTAACCATTGATAAAAAGAGTATTTTGGGATTTCAAGTGTTTTCCCATTTTACTCACCCTACTAAATACTGTTCCCATTTACAGTTATCTGACCCCTACACACACACCCACACCCACATCCACACCTTGTGACTGTCCAGACATGAAATCTTTCCTATCTGATGCAGCTTGGTGTTGAACACATGCGTCACTCAGAGCTGATATCACACAGTCAGCGTCTCAGCAGCTTCCTGATTTTCCTCTTGATGGAAGGATTCAGCGCGGAAAACAGCACATAATAGTTTTCTTAAGCTCGTTTAAAATGAAAGACTTGTTAAAGTTGCAGAAGCATGTTTTTATTTCATCAGGGTGCAAGAAATACGTAAGAGCATGTCGCATGTTGCCTTTCCCCAGATTCTCTCTAATGCAATCAATCATATAATCCAACAAGTACAGTTTACATCAACGAACCTGACAAAACACAAACTGAATAACTTGCATGAAGACAGCCTCTTTCCTACAATAAACACTTGAGAAAATAAATATTAAATATCATAAATACACTTCAATATAGTGATGTACCTGCCACCTTCATTCTTATTTATCTTATTAAGTCTTTCATCAGCTGAGTGTTTAAAGTGTCGCTGGGAACGTACTGCCTAAGGCCAGCCTCAGGTCATCTATAGAAGATCGTCGCATTTTTTTGGTCTTCTCGTTCCACAGACTTTGCTTTTCAGAGTCGTTCGCTCTCTGCAAATAGAAATGTTCATGAGGAACTTCTTGTAGGTGGTCAGGACCACGCAGCCATAGACCTTCTGCTGGAAGATGGTCTGAGGTGGGGGTAGTGTTGTCGGTCCACCTGCTGGCTCTGGTAGTGGCAGGTTTGGGAAGAGGCGGGAATAGAAAGCTTTTACCCTAAGCGCTAGCATTTTGCTTCGTTCCATAACATTGCTGAGATCAACCAGAAGTGGGCTCTTGAGGGGTTGTAGGTTTCCTTGCTGCTCCTGAACGTGCTTCAAATGAGAGAGGAAAGCTTGGAGCTGTGTGTAGATGCTCGCTATCCGCTCCGAGGGCTCCAGCCCAGAGATGTTGGGGTCAGGGATGCCACTCACTGAAGCCTTGCAGAAACCTTGCTGGAAACCTTCCCCTTGAGAAGCAATCTACAAAAGGAATGACACAATTCTATTAAAATTTGGAGTGTTTTTTAATGTTTAAGTGTAATATTAGGCAAGCACACGAGGGGTTGAGCAGTTTTAAAGGTCTACTCACATATTCTTTGGTTAGTGCCGCAGTTTCCTTGCGAACGAGTTTGGTGAGGCTCAGAGTCATTTGCAGATCCTTCCCACACTGATGGTTTCTGCTCGCCGCCACACTTCTTTTTGAATCAACAGCCAGGAGCAGCAGGAAATAGAGTAACTCTTAAAAAAAAAAAAAAAAAAAAAAAACAGAAATGGTCAGTTACGGTAATGTTGCCTTACATTAGAGAGAAGTTCGTTTTCAAAACCAAAACTGCAGCAAAACAACCACAAACAACCTCTTCCCCATGGAAAACATGCAATGGAGAGCACAAAAAGAGTAGCTGGTGGTATTTTATAAATTGATGTTCAAACACATTGAAATATTCCCCACCATACAACTACTAGACAAACTGAATCTGCTTTATTCATGCAGGAAACTGCAAACTTCAGTTAGTTTCACAACAGCCACAAGTCGCTAAAAATAGACTGTGTAATAGAAATAAAAAATATAGTAATATTTAATGCTGTTTTCTAAGCTGTAGATAGATAAATGTTGTGAGACTTACTTGCTGCTGTTTCCAGAAACTGTTGAAAATGCATTTTCTTTACATGACCATTCATTCTTCTCTGCGTCTCACAGTCAAATTGCGTGGGCTTGTCATAATCACGCTCCTTTTAAACCTCTTTTAAAAAACAGAAACCACACATTTGTCATAGGAGGAACTGACGTACTGTTCGTGAGGCAACCAAATTTCCCAGAATTTCTTCCCCTGTCTAAGATGTGCATTTTTTTTTCTCTTTTTTTTTTTTATCTTCAAGTGGACAATGCCTTCACAAGTCTGCTCTCTGCCCAGACTTGTAGGGGCGTAACCCCAAGACTGGACATATGGGTCACAGAAAGCACAAAAGCACACAAAAGCAGAACTTCAAATGTTTTGAATGGAAAATATAGACACTGATGTTAATTTTAAATGGCTTCGGAAGAAATTTATCAGAAAACCCACAGAGCTGTGGTCAAACCACCTTTTGGTACAGAGTTCACTTTGTTGTTTTCACACCATCACACGTTGACTGTAGAGGGAGCTCCAAAGCTCGTTTCTGGCTCCCTCTACAGAACAAAAGCAGGAAAAATACAATTTACTTTGTTTGAAGTGAGCTCCACACTTGACAGAAATACTTTTGATTATTAATTATCGCCTGCCACTGAAGGCAAAAGCAGAGTGGTGATGTTTTTGCCTGTTCGTTTGTTAGTACGGTTAGCAAAATATCACACGAACCACTGGATCTGTTTATATAACTTTGCCATTAGCTATTAAAGTCAACATTGTCTGTTTGTTCGCAAAATATCTCATGAAACATTGAGTTGAAACTTTCAGAAAACAGTCACTGGGTGTACCTCTACAAGTAATTAAGATGGCCGCCACAGCCAACTGACCTTACAACCCTGCCAGTTTTACACATGTGGAGCTAAAATCTGGTGTGGTAGTGGCCGAGCATCATCCTCAGCACATACTTTGAGCACTGCACATTGTGCAACGTTTCTACTCAAAACAATGGCGTTGACTGATCCTGCGAGGTCTCACCATATCTCATAAAATAGCACATAGGGTCATGACCAAAACGACTTTAACTTCATCCCTTTTCAGATTAGGATGGCTATTCAAAAACTCTGAAAGGCAGCAGGTGATATGCATTCCTTCAAGGAACGTTAAGGCCTTTAATTTAATCACTTTTCTTTGTCGTTAAAAAGAAAATGAAACCTAAAAAACTACATTCTTCTGGGTTCAGATAACAGGAAGTTATCAGTGAGGTGTGGTCAGTTTTTGTGTCTTTAGAAGATTTATTGGTGATAATTTAATGACAAAAGTTTTATTCCCACAGTCATTAGTTCTCAAGGTTTTTCTGATACAATCTACAACATTAAAAGTGATAAGTGTGGTGATACTAGAAGACGAGAAGCTGTGGTTTTTCACGAGATTTTTTGAGTTTTGCTTGAGGAGGGGCTGGGTTGCAATAAATGTTCCTCGACTGCATTTTTTCTTCTTTAGGTGTTGGCAAACACTTCTGTTGAATTTTGTTTGACCGACCCATGTGACTGCACCAGTGATGTATTTATTTTTATTTTTTTTCCTTATAATACTTTTATGTTGATGTTTGCACAGGAAGCCATTGAGACACAGGAAATGGATTTCACAATCAGAAACTTTTACAAATACGTAAAACAGTGGGTCTGCATAGCTAAAGCGTGTGATGGGTTTGTGTCACCACGCCACAGCTGCAGTTTCATACAGGCAGGGCTCAGAATGTCAGGGGATGAGTTCATCATGACACATTAGAGCATTGCTTCTTACATGTTTGCTGAGAAGTCATAAAAAAACACAACCGAGGATTCCTTTCTGTTTATTTTCACAGACTGACCCATGAGAAAGTTTTGGGAAAACCTGACATTTCTGCTGTTCGAACATACCGGCGTATTCTTGCGTTAACAGATGCCAGATGATAAAAAAAACACAAGTCGCAGTGTTTTCGTCAAATTTTGTCAATGACATTACTTGCAGCCTTGTGCAATTGTGAGATGTCACGAAATGTGTTTGCACTCATATATCATGGGGCTTACTCCTAACTACTACCACACAAAATTTAGCTCAACATCTTTAAAAGGGACTGAGTTAGAGCCATCTTTGTGTTGGCTAATGTCAGTTAGCTGGCAGTCATCTTGAATTGGGTTGACTTTAGATGTTAATGAGTTGTAAAGGTACGGGCTCTGCAATGTGTAGCACTTGGAATGTTTGTTGAGCATGACTCTCAGCTACTATCACACAAAATTTTAACTTTACATCTCTAAAATTGGTTGAGTTTTAGCCATTTTTGTGTTGGATTATGTCGATTAACTGTGGTGGTTTTTCTAATTTGGGGTGACTGCAAAATCAGATGTAGATGTCCGTCCGGTGATTACTTTCTGAGAGTATCTTCAGGATTTGCCCATTGATTCATGAAATATGTTGCTAACAGACAGACAGGGTTGATGCCAACAGCTGTTGCCATTGTTTTAGGTAAAAATATAGCAAAACGTAGTGTTTGAAGTATGAGCTGCTGATGATGCTCGGCTACTCCCACACCAAATTTTTGCCAAATAGCTGGAGGTTTGGCTAAGTCATATCCATGTTTGTGTTTTGTAATATCAGTTGGCTGTGGCGGCCATCTTGAATTGGGTTGACTCCTAAATTTAATCAGTTGTGAATGTACACCCAGTGGTTGCTTTCTGAAAGTTTTAATAAAATCCATCCAGTGTTCCAATAAATATTTTGTTTATGAACAGAGTTGACTCCAATAATTAATAGCAAGATTACGTTAACAGATGTTGCTTGATTAGTTAGTGCTTAGAGCATGTGTTGTGAATGACTCTCAGCTACTACCACGCCAAATTTGAGCTCAATAGCTGTAAAACCGACCGAGTTATAGGCATTTTGTGTTTGCTGAGTTTTGCCTCATGATACCTGGAAATTTTGCATTCAGACAGATAGTTTCTGCTGTGACTGGAAGCTGCAGATTCACTTTTCACTGAAAGTGAAAGGACTTGACGTGATCTGATATGACCTCTAGAATTGTATGCAATATTTGCATCTTGGTTTCAACACAGTAAATGCTACAATGATGTTAAACCACTAAGTACCTGAGAAAAGATGAGGGGGGGAACAGAATGCACCACAACCCTGCCTTCAGCACCACTTCAGGTAAAGGCTAACCAATCTTCTGCCAACCTCGGGGCTTTCCAGGTGCCCCATATGGGATAAAAGTGGGGTTGTGGTGAGACAGGCAGCTGCTGGAAATGTTGACAGTTCAAGGAAACTACAGTAAGATTCCTGCCAGCAATATACAGTGCAGACACGCCAAAAAAGGTTCACAATCAACACGTCAAATCAAGCAAGTTCTCTTTAAAGTGAAAGGAAACTATAAAAAAAAAACGGGCCCAAGTTCCCTCTCACCTCTCGTTCCCATTTCAGGCAACTAGTTTTTCGCATCTTATTTCTGACCTGCGTTTTGAATTACAGAAAACAGCAAATCACACAATGTAGGTCACAGTGGCCGTTTCCCACCAAAGAGAAGAAAACGTGTGAAGTTCTGCGCCACATAAAAGGGCACTGCAAAGAAATTCAACCACATATACAAACAATTGCACTGTCACAAGAGGCAGGATGTTGAGTGAGACTCCTTTTTTTTTTTCAACAAAATCTTTTTTTATTTTGTCTTTGAACTGCACAGGAAATGGTGAATAAAATTCTTTAGGAAAGTCCCCTTTATATTCTAACTAAATACATCTTTCTAGTAACCTAAAATTTACACAAATTTTAAGGTTTGTTGTTGTTCTGAAGCTCTTAGGCAAACAAGCACCCCAGCAGCACTTTTTTTTATGCAACCATTGGTCCACAACGCTTCAGTAAGATGCGACCAGCAAAAGGGGCCTTACTGCATATGAGAAACATTTTGATCAAATTTCCGAAAGTTCATGAAAGTGAAAAAGTCTGAGAAACCAAATCAAAGTTCAGAACTCATCTGGTCAGACTGCATTTAGCTGTCAACATGTAAAACAAGAACATTTAGGTTCTATTGCCATCAGAAACTGGTTGTTATTAGACTCCTCTTTTTGAAATACTTTGTAATTTCAGCCCCTGTGAGGAATTAGACCCAATACAAGCATTTGCTGTGAAAAAGTAAAAAGACAACAAGAGAGAGACGCCTGTTAAACAGAACAGGGTTGCATTCAAGACTACCACTTTAAACATTTTTTTTTAAAATGATAAAATAGAATTTATTTTTTCACACATTTAGCTAATTTGTTTAGAGTGATTCACCGCCTGGGGCCCTGCAAATAGGTCATGGGTCTTTCGTAGTGTTTTGACTCAGAGGGAGGGTTGCAAAATGCTCGCATTTTGTGAAACTCAATCGTTCTCTAAGACAAAAAACTACAAGGCTAGAGGTGTTTTAAAGAACTTAAGCACCAAAAAATTACCTTCCCATTCACTATGAATGGAATAATTGTGCAACCTGTTCAATGACCATAATGAACACGGTGAAAAATATGTCAAATCTTGTCCTCAAACACAAATTACTCAAATGCCATCGTGTTATGTTTACAGATCCTCACACTGATATTGTAAGAAGTGTGTGGCTCCATTCACCAGCATTTATACAATCTGAAAGTCTAGTGATTTGACTTAGCAATATATTGGACTATTGTATGACCATTTCTCAATATTATAAAAAAGAAGCAAAAATCTTTTATCTTTAAGCTCTGTAATCAGTAATAGACCTGTGTCTCTGTATATTCTAGCTATGTTCTCATGTACAAATATTCATATCAAAAAGTATACAGCACGATTCTCACCATTTTTCCTTTTACAAGATTAGTGAACATTAAATGATTCACAAGTTTAGACAAACAAAATGGTGTTGGCCTAAATCAGTAAAATATAGATATAACAAACACAATAACTGAAATCTGCTTCAGGCACAACTTAAATAAAGGCATTTGTGAAAAAAAAAAATCATATCAAATATGGCGCTTATGTCCAGTAGGCTTAAAATAAAAAACGAACAAATAAAAATTGCTATGAGCACTTATTTACAAACAGCTAAAATCTCTGACAGATTCATGCTTCACTTCACAACCTGAATTTGTCCTTAAAGTGCATGCAATAATAAGCAGTTTTACCAAGTGGGATCTTGACTTGTGAGAGGATAAACAGGTTGGTCAAGCTAATGCCAATTGTTTCTACATATCAAATGAACAGAAAGATAGAATCTGTTGCCTAGAAAAAGTGAGGGACCACATTATACTGTATGCATAAGCACAACATGGAAGAATGATCGAAAAAACAAACAAACAAAGAAATTATAATAAACCCCATATAGTGATCCCCCATACAGTAGTTTTCACATTCAGAGATTAAAATAAATACAACAAAATTTAAATAAATTTTAAAAAATAAGACAAAGCAGCTTAACACCACGGGGAAGTCCGCAGTTCACATTCCACAATGTCCCTCCATGTAACACACACTTTTAGAATCATATGAACATGATGGGTTTCTATTTAAACATATCAAAGTGCCCATTTTTACTAAAATTTCCTGATTTATTCATTTCATACCAAAAAGAGGAAATGGCATGGAGGAAAAGAGTCAAAACACTGCCTTTTTTATTGACGCTTTTAATCATTCTTCTGTTTCTCCCCCTTCGAGTTTTGCAACAGAAGCTCTCATTGCACGTAGTAACACCTCAATTCGAAGATCTAAGAGAGAAGAAAAGTAGCAGAGAAAGTTGTCCGGTTTTGTCACCGCGGCAGCGGCGGACGTGACCAACGAACGGCCAAGTGGATATGAGAAGGGCACGGATATGTTGTCCTTTAAAAAGATAGATCCACTTTCATCTGTTGTCTTCTTTGGGGAAGTCCAGAGATCCAAGGCTTCCGAAGCCGAGGCTCCTGCTTTCTGAGTCAAAAGTGCTCATTTCTCTGTCCTGACGCTCCAACAAGTGCTTGATCTTTTCAGTCCGCTCCTTCTGGAGTGCAGCCAGTTCCTCTTCAATCTGCAATCAGCAAACAGCACGGCTGTTATTTAGTGATATGTTGTGGGTAATTTTAGTTTCTGCTCGGATCTGTAAAACAGAAGTGTCGCAAACGCCGTAACATTATCAGGATTTTCTTTGATATGACCCAAGGATATACTGGATGTTAGTTAAGTTCTGTGCGCGTCAAAGAGAAACCTAACAGTTTTGGGACTTTCTTTAGAGATTTGTCATTTGGGTTCTGCAACACGACTGGAAAATGGCATCTTTTTTAAGAATTTTATGCCACATCATGTACTTTAATTTAGAAATTACACTGGATATACTGAAAAGTTTCAGTCTTAAGCTGAAACAAACAAAAACACTAATTAAACTTGCTTTTTAACCAACTTTAATTAAATATTACAGGAAAAAATGCTGCATTTCTTCATGCTATAATGATACCAAATTGAAAATCCTTGTCTTATAGTCAAATAACGCAATAAGCGTTTATGTTTCTTTTTCTTACAGACTAAATGATTAATAATTAATAATCTAGAATGGTCACTTTCTCATGAAATCCCTCTTCCAGGACTAATGTCGGTAAAGCTATAACAGAATTTAGTGTTTCTGTGTTTAACCAACACAGCTGATTCTGATACATAAATAGTAAAAACTTTAAATACGGTTGTTGTAAAAATGCAAATACTTTACACACACATATTCATCCAGGTAGTACAGAATTTGGTCGCAATCGATGCACTTTTAGAGTTGGTCCCAAATATTAAACATGCTGATGTCAGGAAGGCATTAATAATGCTGTCATTGGTGTCATCAACTATCTCCATTTAAAGTGCACAAACACATCAACAGATACAACACAACAAAGCTGTTTTTTATTGCTCTAAATAATGTGATTAGGAAATATTTAATAAAAAATGTATAATTGCTGTATTTTTTGTGTAAGAAACATGAAAGTCTAAACCAGACTTTTGCAAGAGCTTTTCAAAAGGTTTCCAATAGACATCTATGGGAAGATCTACCAAGAAATGTGCTACTTTAGTAATGTTTTCAGCTAATAAAACACCTTGCTGGACTCTTTGTGCCAAGGCATTTCAGGTCATTTTAGGAAGTATTTTAGTACTGCTTTGATTTTTAAACATACCTTCTGTTCAAGGTGCGCTCTCCGTATGGAAACCTTCTGCTCAAGTTTCTGCTGCTCTCGCTCATGTTGGGCCTCCATCTGCGACTTGGTTTTTTTCTGGTAGGCGTCCAGGAGCTCCATCTCCTGCTTCAGCTGCTGCTTCAGAGCTTGGCACTCACTTTCCTGCTCTGCTTCTAATCGCATCTGGAGAGAGGCATTGGGAAAGAAAAAACAGTACAGATCATGATGTTATAGGTATTTAATGTTGAGCCTCATTTATCAAACACCTGATATGAAAATTAATCAAATGTTGTAACCATGTTAAACGTTAGCTTATTGCAAACAGGTGGTGTACTGTTAGGAGTCTACAACATCACGGGGCCTAAAGTTCTTCATACCGCTTGTGAAGCCATCATTTCATTGATGCTCTGTTCATACTGCTCAGCCAGAATAGCCAGCTTGCGCGTCTGCTCCTCTTTCAGATTCTTCAGGATTGTTTTATGGTCCCCTTTAGGAGACACTTCCAGCTGATGGTTCCTAAGAGCCTTGTACTGCTTGTTCTGCACCTTGCACGTATCCTGGAATTGTTTCTTGATCTGCATCTCCAGCATCTGCTCGGGGTTTAAGCCATATGTAAAATGAAATCATTCATTAAAAGTTGGTCAGATTTTGCTTTTGGTTCAAGCTTAACTTAAGCTCAGTGAAAGATAAAAATGAAGTTTGATAGAAAAGCTCAATAAACCTAAAAATGAATGCTTTCAAAGAGTTAAAAACTTTGCCGTGCTCTTGAACGTTTCAGTTCATACAAGTGAACTTCTCACCTCATTAATGTTATATAATTGGAGAAGAAATTATTTACATTTGTGAAGCTGGCACGTGTTTTAGAAGAAGCAGTTCTCATGGCAACAAGACCAGTGTGTTTCTTTCTTTTCTTTTCTTTGTTTTTTTTCAGATTTTTATTAAGACTCTACAAATAAATCTGAATGCAAAGTAGATTTCTGTCAAATCTTTTGTAAAACTTGTAGGTTAAAAGAAGAAACACGTTGCCAATAAAATGTTTATCAGCAAAAGACATCTTGATTTAGTTTTATAACACTTTGAAATTAGATTTTTGTAAATCTCTTCTCACGAAACAACCTGAATGACCACATCTAGTAGAATGCAGAATCCGAGAAAAGGCCTCAAACACCTTGAGGTTCCTGGGCTGCTGCCGCTGCTCCAGAGTGTGTTTTCTGTGTAGTTCCGTTTGCCGTCGGCTGTTGTACTCCTCTTGGTTTTCGAGCTCCGTCTGGTGCTGCAGCCGCATGAGTTCCACTCGCAGCTTCTGCAGCATCTGCAGCTGCCTGCGCTCCAGGTCCTGGGTGGACTCGTCCTGCCGGATCATCAGGGCGTGCTCCATCTCCTTCTGTGTCCTTTTTTTGTTCAGCTCCTGGGACAAGGAGATCAATGTAATTATGTCGTTTTGCAGTGTTTGTATGTTTTCAGATACAGTTTATTGTTTCGCTGCAAACTGAATGCATATGTCTCAAAACTGGAAAGTTGATGTGTCATCAAGATGGTGTGGCATTAAAAACATGTTTAAGCGAAAATAAGTATTTTTTTCTAATCCTGTTCAGGTCGTCTGGGTTCCTAAACCTAACAAAGTTGTTTTAATGTCAAAAACTGATCAGAAAATACTGTGTTCTAATGATAATATTGAAGTTGCAGTGTATGTTGCACTTTAAGACAGCAAAAAATTGTTTGGAAAAGTGTTAAATAAATTTAACCTTGACCTTTGACCTTATGAGAAAAGGAGCGAATGAAACAAAACTAAAAAAATGATTCAAAATAAAAAAGTACAAAAAAAAGTGAGTATATTATTGTCCCAAAATTTAATTTCTTGTGTCTTAGTATGGTATAGTCCTTCACTCACCTTTCAACTGATATGAGTTGTTTTCTTGCTAAATAACTAAATTCATAGTCATTTTGTTTGTAACTTACTTTAGAAGCTCCAGTTTAGGGAATATTCTTTGTTTGCTTTATTTGTATTTAATAGTAAGCTTGTATAACCTTATATAGGTTGGGTTGATTTATGGCCTTCACGTTAGAAAACCCCAAAATGTTCCTTTTAGTCAGCTGACTGATCAAAAATAAGGGAATAAGCACGTTTTCTTTTTGATTAAGGGCATCATGAATCAGACCTTTTTTCAGACCTGGGCCCATTTCAAAACTGATATACTCCAGTCAGCCATAACAATATGGCCACTGGACCAATATGGAGTGAATCCTCAAAAACAGCCCTAAACCATCTTGGTGTGGACTCTGCTGGACCTCTGACGCTCTGCTATCAGATCGTTTAGGTTTTATAAGGTGGAATGTCGTGGATTGGGCTTCTTTTCTCAGCACATCCCACAGAAGCTCGAATGGACTGATGTCTGGGGAACGTGAAGGCCAAGTCAACTTCTCAAGCTCACTGTTGTGCTCCTAAAGTCATTCTTGAGCCACGTTTATTGTATGGCATGAAGCACCATCCTGCTGTAAGAAGCACCTGCCTTCAGGGTAATCAGTTTCAGTGAAGTGTAGTTGATTAGCAGCCATGTTTAGAAGAGTAGTACCTGTTGTCATAAGGAGGGGAAATGGAGGCAAACCCAGAACATAGACTCATTCTTTTCAAAAAGGAAAACTAATTTATTAAAGTAAAACACTAACAAAAACAAAAGGCTGATGTGGCAGCAAAGAACAATAAACAGAAAATCCAAAAGACAAGGCAAGGCAAAAATAAGGCATGGAACGAGAGGAAGACAACGAGCATGGCATGAACAAAAGGAATGACCCAGTGAGGAGTGACAAAAAGTGATCGGTTTTTAAAGACTGAGAATGATGAGGTAAATGGGCACAGGTGAGTGATAATGATTACTGACAGGTGGAGATGGGCGTGGCAGATGTGACTGGAAAAGTACTGGGGAGGTGAATAGTGGCAAGACATGAAATCCAAACGACAACTAAACCAAAACAGCATGAACAAGAAACAAACAAAGAACCAAAACCCAAAAACACTGACATTCATGACACCTGTCAAAAGCATCCTCATGAATGACAGAAACAATGGCTTTCCAACAGGACATAACTTCTTTCCATTGTGCACCCTGGTTCAATGTCTCTCCCAGCTGTTGATGAGGCCATTGTTGGCCCCTTTTGGTCAGTAAGCCAAAGTCAGCATCAGCACCATGACAAGTCTGTGGCTATATGCAGGCCTGTACACAACAAACTGAGATCCACTGTCTCCTGACTAAGATGAACCTACAACAGCTCTTTAAAAGAATCAGACAACACAAACCAGCCTTTACTCCCCACAAATACTTAGGCCCTTCATGATCCTGTCACTGATTTACTGGATTTCCTTCCTTGGACCATTTTTAGTGGGTTGTGACCTGTATGGACTTGATCTGGGTAGGAAAGTAAGTATTTGAAAAGAGCAAACTGCAAAAGAAAAAAAAGTTTATCACAACAGATCTGTGCACAAAATAGAAATCTAGCCTATATATCAGAGTGAATAAAAGAAAAAGCCAATAAAGCAAATGGTTTTCCTACAATCAGTTAGCTGTCTTTAATAAAAGTCATTTTGTAGAACTTGCTCTTGATTACAGCCATAGTGGAAATGTTAATAATCCACATATCCTCTGAGAACACCAGTATTAAACCCTAAAACAGCAGTAGTCCTCACTGTCTTCATTTCACATTATGCAGCATAATGTCAGGAAATCAGATTACCTCCCTCAGCTGTTCCTGTTCAAACTCATGCCTCCTGAGCAGACTCCGGCGTTTGAGGGCCCGACAGCTGCGGTCGTAGACCAGCCTCTGCTGGGCCAGCAGGTGAGCTTCCTCCTCAGCCTGGGAGCGCTGCATTGTTTCTTTGTACCGAGACAGACGCTCCTGCTTCTCCTCCTTGGTTGAGCAAAGATCTTCAGTCATCTCCTGCAACAGAACAGAAGCTTGAACGGTTTGAAGATGTGCTCAACAAATTTCATGCGTACCTTCACAAACTTATTTCGTGGAAATAATTACATCCTTGATCTTGTCTTTGCAAAGCCTGTACTCCTTCTTCTGACTCTCTAAAAAAGACGTCAGCTCTTTCTTTTGTTGAGCAACAATTTGCTGCTGGATCCGTCTTTCTTCTGATGCAACTGACTTCATCTGTGAAGAGACATGGATATTATCACCTCTGATGTTTCTGTACAGATGCAAAATGTGACTTCAATCCCTGTTTCATGACCAACTGCTGCCGAAGCTGTACCTCTTTATCTGTTTGAGCAACATGCCGTTTGGCCAGTCGTTCCAGCTCAATGTAAGTGTTATTTGCTTGTGTTTCTAATTCCTTCTGCAGCCTGAGCCTATGCTCATCCATCTCGGCCTTTAGCCTATTCTCCAGGGCGATCAGCTGCTTCTGGTGCTGTCGCCGCATGCGCTTATACCCAGACATCTGCTCCCGCAGCTCAAAGTCCTGCTCATGCTCCTGGATCTACCTGATGCCCTAGACAATATAAATAAAATAAAATAAAATAAAAACGACAGAAAGCAGAACATGAAAGAAGTTTGAGCAGGCAAAAGTAAAAGAAAAAAAGTAACTTACTGTACAACAGGGCTGCACACTGTATCAAAGATTTATCAACATCACAGTATCAGAGTGTGCAGCATCAAATTCATAAAGTATTGCAATTTATAGCTGATCCAAATTAGATGCCAATAATATATTTTTGCATATTCCTAAATGCCCGGAGCTGATTTAGAAGAGTGTAACTGAAATGTTCTGTTAAAGTAAGCTGTGTAAGGTGTAGCAATGGAAAAAGAGAGTGAAGAAAATACGAGTTTATCACAGCTGATATTGTCATTGCATTACATTTTCCTAATATCATGCAGATCTGCTGTATTATGTCAAATAAAGATGTTGCTAACTAAAAACCCAGAATTACAATTATAACTCATTAATATTTACCTAAGAGCACACTGATGACAAGAAACGTTGTTGAATCAAGCTCATGTTCTTGATGCTAACCAGTCAGACTTGGACTTTGACACCACACACTAAAAACTGCTGATTAAAAACACCCCGGTTCGTAACCCTGCGCTGGGTCGAATTTGGACCAAGCCAACTCTGGGTCGTTTTAACTCAGCAGGGTCAGGTTATCAGTTGGACCCATCATACTAGGTTCAGTTTTCTACCCCAAAATTGGGTGGAAATTTTTAATTTGTTAAATTAGAGCTTCGGGTACATTTGACCTGAAGGCTTCGGGAAGGATAAGTTAAAAATTATGACCCCAAATCTGGGTTATTAGAGAATTACAAGTTAGATTGGTGCTAGCTATCTGGTGCTAACACCAACTAACATTATTTCAGGAAACCAGACTCCTTGTCTACAGTCCAAACTAAAGTTAAAGATATTCTTATAAGTTATTTTTACCATCTTATTCTTGATTATTACATTCGAAGCAGAGGTCCAGTCGGGTCCAATTTGGTCAACTGTTGGCTTAAAATGGCAGACTCTGACAAATAACACGGGTCATCTCTTGCCCAAACATCGGGTCAGACTTTTTGAGGCAATATTTGGTCAAACTAACCCAACCTATGTCCCAACAGCTTCAACCCACCAATCAAGTTATCAAAATAACCCAGCAGTTTTTACTGTGTAGACAAAAAAACGCACAAAAATGTGGGAAATCGCCTCTTATAATCTTTAATAAAAAACACAATCTTTGTGATGAAACACATCAGACATCAATTTATACATACAAATGCATTTTACACACACACAAACACACACGCAACACGACAGGAGAGGCAAAGGGGGAAGCTGAGGATGGAAAAAATGACATCCATTAACAGGATCTGGTTGCCATGACTACAGATGTACAGCTGAGAACACAGACACCTCCTCCCTCCCTCCCTCCCTTCTCCCCGCGCTGCCAGCAGCACGCACACATACACTAACGCGCGCGTGCGCGCGCCTGACACGCGCGCCCGCGCATTTTCATCGCAAACGGCCGGAGATCGCGAGCGCGCGTACCAAAGATGCTGATTTGATGGTGATAATGTGTCCGCGGATCTTCTTGCAGTCGGGAGACCGGCTCTTGTCAGGTGTAGGCCGCAGCTCTGGCCTGGTGTCCCTGTGCACGGCCTCATCCCTCACGCAAGCATGGTCCTGCAGGGGGGGAGGAAAAGGAGGAGATAGTGGAGCTGGGTGCTTCCCAGGGCCTCCGTTTGTGCTGGAGCTCCCGTCGGTGCCGAATCTCCCTGAATGCAGCACACATCCAGCGTTAAGCGCATCCTTCCCGAGCTGGCTCCCTCCGCTACTGTGTGCAAGTCCTTCCTAAGAGAGGAAAGGGCATCGCCAAACAATTGTAGGCACCGCCGAGGAGGCAGCCACTGGATGGAGTCGGTTCTCTGCCGTCCCCCCCCTTCTTTGAAAGCAGGAGGAACCAAACGGCTCCGCTGGATGAGGCTGAATTATGCAATGCCTACCATTGATAATCAGAAAGATGCCACTGAGATGTATTTTACTGCCACTCTCCTTTTCCGTTTCAAAACGCAGGAAACATTTGGGAGGAAAAACAGTTTCCCTGCGTCCCTGTGATGATCGAATGTGGCACCATAGTGAAAAACCCTTGATTCAGATAAGGCACATCCAAACATGATTTTCCCTCGAATCTGTCGCCTAATGATCCGTTTGTACTCCACACGAATTTCTGTCCTACATTTACAGCGCACTTGGTCATGGTAGGTGGTTCTGGTGCCTTCTATTCATCTCTTTCCTCTGTCCCTTTTTCCTACACTCCCCCTTCCTTTAAAGAGACACCACAACATCTCAACAAGGCTGAGGTAATTTCACAAGGGATCTCGTTTTCATTTTTTTTTTTATTTTTTTTATTTTGGGGTGTAATTCTTATCCTTCTTAACATTGTAATAATAATAATGTTTCATGATGGAGCCAAAAGGAGACGTAGAGAAGCTGTATCTGCAAAAGCTGATATAACGAGATTTTAAAAACCTACACTTAATTTCTAAAATTACCACTAAAATAAACAATGAAAATCTAAATATGTCTGTGAACGGTACATGTATGTAATGTAGTAACAATGAGGTAAAGAGAATTATCCCTTTATTAAAGTAATAGTTCAAATCTAGACAAGGAGTTCTGTGGAAGAGTCATAAACAATATCTTACCTGTTGTAGATAGCCTTTTAAACAAGCTCAGTTTGGAGAAATAGAGTTTAAATCTCATCCGATTGAGGAGCTAACGGCCTCTTAAAGATGGCCAAGACCAGAGGGGATTGTTGCTAATTTAAAACAACTCCTGTCTCAAAAATTTCATAAAGCTTTGAACGCTGCTTTATAAACCTTTACATTGCAGTAAATTTTGCAATACATGGTCATTTACATGAAATCTATGGTTCTGGCAGCCTGGCTGTAACACTTACGGTGCAGCCAGGGGCACTTCCTGCAAGAAGATTAAAATATTTCTGCTGGAGTAACTGTGCAATTGGAAATCTACGGCAGTGTAAAAGTTCGTAATAATAGCATTTACTTAAACTGCTGTTAAATCCTACAGATTGGAGTTGTTATAAGTGGGTAGCGATCCACTTTTGTCTTGACTCCACATGTATTAGCCCTAAGTTTATCAATTTCTCCAAACTATGTACAGCAGGTAAGATATTAAGCGTTCAGAGCTCCTCTTCATGAGATCGGAATTTTCGCTTTTACATCAATATTAGCACAACATTTGGAATTATCATCTGTAGAGTGTGGACACCAGGATTCAAGAAAAAAACAATACAACTTTTTTCCTTCATTTTCTCAAACCAGCTATATACGACCACTTGATGAAAAATGATAAATCCAAATCCATGAACTGAATATTTTTGAATAAATGGAATATGCTTGCTTGGTGTGCTTGGTAGCACAAAACACATTTTACTACCTGGTACAAAAAGTCCACCTGTAACCATTTAAAAATGACCTCTAACCCTAACCCTGACACGTTGTACTAAAGAAAGGCCTGAGTCCCAGAGACATCCATTCAACCCAGTCAGACAATCAACATAACGTTTAAAAAAAATGACTTTTTTTCCCATTTATCCCAAAAGTTTGCTGAAAGCTTTGAATTTATGGCATCCAGCTTCCCTTTTTCCTGTCCAGGTAAGAATGATTATGAGGTGAATATCATTTATTTCATGTAGCTCAGTCAAATCTCCGTTTAGCAAAACAGCCTTGCTTCAGCCTTAAATTGTCTGGGGTTTTTTATCTGTGTATTCGGTCCATTTCAAGTGTTCTGTGGTACACGGAAATCTATTTTTGTCCCTAAAACATCCGGTGAGTGACTCTGCGGTGCGCCTGGTTGACCTCCTGTGTTTGGCTGGGAGGCTGATGAGTTAACGGTTGGAGGAAGCTTCTGCGTGCGAACGTCAGTGATGAGAAGGACCTGACTCAGCGGGGTCGCACAGAGCCAGCCCTGGATGTGGTAATCCATGTTAATGGTGTAATGTTGCTGGTCAAAGCTAGTCTTGTTTGCTGGGGTGATATTTATCATTCTTAATTTGTGTTTTTCTTCAAAGACGAATGGGCAAAGAATAATTAAAACAGTACGACAATAAAGGAAGTTGGTTTTCTGAGGTATGTATTTGTCAGGTGTTTTAATCTCTTCATGTAGTTTAAGACAGATTATTTAAAAGCAGGAGCTCGCTGTTCCACTCGTCACTGAAAGTGCTTCTTTGTGAGATTGTAAAATAAATTTGTGGGTTTTGTAAAGGGTAAAAATACCTAAAACCTGCTCAGAAGTGTACATGATCATATGCTCTCTGACAAAACAGCATTTAACTTTCAACCCAGCTGTTCTCTGGTGTTTTCTCTTTTCCTCTTATGTAAATAGGCTTATATATATATATAAAAAAATTATAAAACAGTATATGGAAAATGAAAGGTGTTTTTTACATAATACAGTTTTGACACTGAGTGGATATTTGGGTGGCACATTGTAGGAAGATTTAATGGTTGTACTGAATAATAAATATTGAACAGTTTAATTGAACTGATTGTCCTCACAAAGATGTAATGATATGACAAATGAAATAAGAGTTTGTAAATTATATATGTTAACACAAGTTTCATTTTCTGATCAAAGGTGTGAGCGCCCGCTGAAAGTTCTTTTTTTATTATCCTTTATTAGTTGGCTTTAATCAAATTAATCAAAAACATTTAAAAATATATATGTTGGGTACACATTTAAAACAAAATGTAAAACATATATTTCTCTATTATTTATGGTGTAATATTCTGTTTGAACACTAGATGTCCCTGTTGATCTTTTAAAAGATGTGACCGTGTTGAGTTTGTTGCTTAATTCTCTCTTTATGCCTTTTATTTGAACTTTGATGACATTTTATTATCAAATTTGTCAGTACATAGTTACAAATCTGACTTCAAATGTTCTGATATTGTGTCTCTATTTAGTTTTTGTGCGTTTAAAATAAATGTAAACCTCTAAAAGCTTGTTTTGAAGGTTTAATTGAACTGATTGTCCTCACAAAGATGCACCTTTAGTGGACAGTTTGATAAACATGTGCAGGCTGTCAACAGAAACAAAATGCATGATCAGCACTACTTTAAATCTGCTGGGAAATACATGCTTTTTGGCAAAAAAGTACAAAGCAGTCATTTTAGTTTTATTTTTTAAATATACACGCCACAAGCCTTTAAATACATTTGATCATGTGATATCAGGATATAAGATGAATATTAATCATTAAAGACATCAGAGTGCACCCCTTTAATGAAAACTCACAAAATTAACCTTTACAACTGTTTGTTTATCTGCATTAAAGAGAATAAAAGAGAGAAAAAGATGTTTAATAAGTTTCATGATGCTCTGCTGATGCGGATGGTTTATAAGATTGAAGATTTTATCTCAGTTAAGCAAACTTAGTAAATCCTCGGCATTAAAAATGCAGCAGTCTAGTCTCGTTGTTTGTTTTTTTGTCAGTCCTTAAAACATGTTGCTACACACATCCTGGGCTGCTGTCGTTTCCGCTCTCGTTGCTCAGTTCTCGCCATCCTGCGTCTGTTTGATCTGAACCGGCACAACGACCTCATTGCTCGGGTTGCTGATGGACGTCCCAGGAACTGGGGCCTCGACGGACAGGACTCCACCTGACAGGGACGAGCTGATGTGCTGCAGATCCACCCCCTGTGGCAGCCTTTAAACATGAAGCAGGAGTATTTCAGCTACGCCTCAAGATGTTTTAGGACATTTTGAGTTTATTCAAACACAAAACATTCTCATCTGTCCTGTTGATGATCTCCTACCTTTTTCCTGTTTGAAACAGTTTAATATTCTCGAAAAAACTTACTTGTATTTGCGAGTGAAGCATCTTGAAACGAATCCATGCTCGTCCTGCCTCTCTTCATGATTTCCTTGACAACAGTCAAAGAAAAAGCATTTAAAACTCAGAAAATGCAGAATGTGCAGCTTATTGAAAATGTTTTCTAGCTTTTAGTCACTACCTGAGATTTGCAGATAGCCCTCCTTGGTTGTGATTGTGATCTCCTCTGGCGAGAAGTGATTAACGTCCAGTTTAATCTTCCAGCTGTTGTGTCCCGTTTGGACTTCCGACACCTCTCTCGTCAGTTGTCTCAGATCCTTCGGCTCCCCAGGGTGCTGACCGATGAACGGAGGCAGAAGGGGAGACTGCGTGAACCCAGGCCAGGAGAAAGAAGCCAGCCTCTTCTTCGCCCAGTCCAGCCAGTCCAGGTCACTGGGCTCCAGGAAAGGCGGGAGCCCGAGATCTTGTGCAAAGATGCGGCTCGGCTGAGTCCAGTTGGGGAAGGGATCCCAGCTCACATCTCGGCGGAAGATGGGACGGGACAGCATTTTGTTTTGTTCGCCCATACCTTAAAAACAAACAAGCTCAGACTGAAGGAAGGAGATGTTTGAAGCGGAAAGCCTGTAGCTCCACCCTGACAAACAAGTGTGAGGAACCAGAACACCGAACAAAGGAGCAGCTGTATTTATTGCTCACATGTAACAACAAGGGAGGCGGAGGTCCGAGGAGAACGTTGGTGTCTGATCACACACTTTATATACACAGCTGATTCATTTTAACACTTGCAGAGCAGAAAGTGTGATGTAAGGGATGAGAGCAGCCTGATTTATGATGAGCCAGGATGTTACTACACTGTTGCCCCGGGACATGGAGAGGACAAAGCTAATTATTTGTATTTATATCTCCTGTCTGTCCCTGGCAGGACTTTGGTGAGCGACTCAGGAAGCGGTAAGCAGCCAGTTTATTCTACACTGGTCTCTGCAGTCTTCTCACATACTGGAGGCCTTTGTTTGCAGAAGTTACAGCCGTGTGTTATTTTGAGGGAACAGCACGTACATTTAAAGTCACACAGTAAACAAAAGTGTTGCTCTCGCCCTGTAAACTAAAGATTGAAAGGACAAAAAGTCAATCTTATGGTGAATAGGTTAAATAATAATAATAATAATAATAATAATAATAATAATAATAATAATAATAATATTAAAACCAAATCACAAAGTTCAAGATGTGTTTACAGCGAGAGGAAAGTGATGGATGGAGCTAGTGGTGCGTTCAAGTGCTGGTGAGGAATCTCACAGCTGCATCTTTGTGGATGACAACTTGTGCAAATAATGAACCGAGCAGCCAAGGGATAAATCCGTGGGCCTTCGGAGAGGAATGGCATTTATTAATGAGGGAATATCTGAAGCCTTCTCAGCTGTCAAATATAAAAACAGTAAATTATTACTATAATAACATTACTATAACAGGAGCAAACAACTGTAAAGCTAAAAGGGATGACTGTGAATCTATACAGTTTGCAGACTGTTTATTGAGCTTGATTTTGAAATGTACTTTAACAATAAAGGACATTATATGTGCATATTTAGAGAATTATCATAATACTTCCTTCAATACTTTTGTATTTTTAACCATCTTTAACAATTATTAAATAAATTCCTTCATTTTGATTAAGTTAAATTGTTGAAAAAAAAATCAGACCTCTTTAACACAGTTTGAATACAATAAAGGGATAATTCAGATCTTTTGAAATGGAGTTCAGTGGTAAGGTTATGAACAAGTACATAGCTGTTTGCATGTTTTCAGTTTGGAGGAAAAAATGTTCAATTCTGGACTGAAGAGCTTACACCTTGATTGTTTGATTCACAAAAGTTTTCATGCAAAGGCTTTTCTATACACCTCTACATCAATTTCTCATCACACAATTAGTGTCTTAGGCTGGATCGGAAGTGCTGCAGCTAGCTGCTGCTGCAAAACAGCAACAGTTGCATTTGTCATTGTTTAGGGTTGATAAGGACCCACGGAGGCAGGCAGGATGAAGGAACAGGAAGCAGCTTTATTTTCAAAAAACAAACTAAATCAAACTGATTGAACACATTCTAAGTCAGCGTAAAATAACTCAAAGAAACAAGAGCAATCTGACAAAAGTAACTGAAAATCAGAGACATGAATACACCGGAGCTGACAACACAAATGAACACTAAACTAAACAATTAGTGTTAGAGAAAATGTTTGTTTGTTTCTGAGAATAATAGAATCTGTGATTTATTTGAGTCATTTTTTTATCCACATATGACCAAAACATCTTCAGTGTACATCAAGTATAAAATCCAGGACTCAAGTTAAAGGTTAAAGACCTTCATTTTCCACTTCTTCTTCTGAATCTGCAGTTTTCCTAAAGCACAAAACAACACAAAATAAAACTTAAATTAAAAAGAAATCTGTGAAGAGGTTTTGAACTTGTTGCACATTATATTTCAGCACTTCATCCGAATGCATTGAAGGATTGTGATCTTCTGGATGGACCAGATCAAATAATCATCCTGTTCTGTACCTTTTCTGTTTTCTGGAGCGCAGAACTATTGTTGTTATGATTACAATCAGCGCCAAGGCTCCGATGACTGAACCGGCCACAATTCCTGGGACATTACCTGAAACATAACGAGAAATATTTAAACAGGAGGCGCCCCTTAGAGTTAAAGCCAAGCATTCACATCAAATGGATTTTATTCAGTTCATTCCTTTAGATTTTTGTGTCTGTTTTGTCTCAGCTGTATATTTAGTTGCTTTAAAACTGAAAGAGACAGGCTTTAACCACTTCAGCCACAGTCCCACCATTATTTGTGAAATTCTTAGTAGGAAAAGATCACCTTCCACGGTGTCCAAGCCCTCCACACAAAGCTTTAATTGTGTTCATTCAAGCATAAAATCCTCAATAATTTATCAATATTCTGCTGCTACAGACAGTCTCCAGACTCTTAATGGTTGCTGATGCTGACTTTTAAAGCAGCAGCAGATTATATTTATGATGATATATTTACGATAAATAAAGTAGAAATCAATTTAAGGAGACATTTGTGGTTCTGGACACAAGTCCTAATGTTTCTTTTTAAGCTCCAAACTTAGTACCGCATGAAGTGTGTAGATCTGATGAGACTCATGATAGCTGTTTATTGAATTATTATCATGTTTGTTAGAGCTGTTAACACAAAAAAGCTAAAATGTATTTTTATTTTATCTTTCATGCAACACTGTCAGGGTCTCATAAAACTGAGGTTGAATATCTGTATAAATATTTCTGGGAACATTTTGAAGTCCAGAGCTTAAATTTGAGGGTTCACTCAGTTTGCATTTTTGCAGCCTCATTTTTGTTTTTTTGTTTTTTTTGTTGTTGTTTAGTTTTCTTCACTTTTCCGGATTCAACAGCCTCCCTTCCTTCTGTGCAGAACCTTGTAAATTAAAAAAATGCAAAGCAGATGATCTAAAAGTGTAAATTTACAGATCAAATAAGAGAGAGATGCCTAAAAAACAGAACAAACACGTAGAACAATGTCATGTTTTTTTGTTTGTTTGTCTGTTTTATTGAGTTTGTTGAAATTTCTGATACTAGAAAATTTTAAAAGAAAATTGTTTTATACGTTTAAGTGAGGCAGGCATTCTGACCGAAGGAGTGCTTCCTCATCCCTGGAGAACTTTTAACTCTTTTTTTATAAATATATTTTTTTTGTAAAGCAAGACTCCCTTATCCCACCTGACCTGGGTAGCTTTTAATTGAACTTAAAATGTTCATGTGAACTTTTGTGCTGTTTCATGCTTCAGAGCTGATTTGATAAATCATACGATGCACACACACATTCATACACTCAAAATCAAATGCAGACACAATTGTTGCTAATGATTTGTTATATTGTGCAAATCAGAGTTTTAATATTTATTGATTTTCTCGGGTTGTCATACTGGGAGCCACGCAGCTTGTCTCTTCTCCAGACCACCGGCTGTTCTCCTGGCAGATCCGCTCTGCTGATCCTCGGAGCGTGTAGCCCTTGTCACAGGAAAACTGCACCTTAGCTCCTTGTAGGTAGGTGGTCCCATGTTTTTTCCCATTGCTTGGTGGTTGAATCCAGCCGCAGGACAACACTGCACATGATGATAACAAGAACTGTGATTAAGATGGGCTTGACCGTGTAGTTTTCAAAGGTTCTTTCATACTTTTTTACCTGGTTTCAGATCGTTCACCAGAGAAACGTGGCTCTGAAATGAAACTCTGGTTGCATTTCCCATCTGTGGACTTCGACCAACCAGGATGTCATACCTGCAGGACAAAGATGATGAAAAGAAAATGATCAGATGGACAAAACTCATTTTCTGAAAATGAAACATCGTGACTTATTTTGTATTTTGCAACATCTTTGAAGTAAAAGGCACAACTACAAACTTACTGTATTTACCAATCATCACACCTGTCCTTCATGTTTATTTTGCATCATTTATGTCTATATATTTCTTTGTTTCCATTTTTTCTTGCCAGTTCCTTGCTTGTGAATTCATGTCAAGTGAAGTTTTAGCTTGTTTCCTGGATTTTTCCTTTAACTCCAATACCTTTTGTGTCAATAAATTAATTTATGTCCTGATTCTCTCGCATTGCTGCACTCGGGTCCTTTTTCCACCATCATTTTATGACAAAAACATAAAATCAAAAAATAAATACATAAAAAAATAAGAAGTCATAACATATAAGAAACTACTAATACAAAGCTGAAAACACATTTTATAATAATTCTAATAAAAAACAGTTTTTTGCCAAATCATTTCACATATTTTTTTAAAAGATATTTCTGAAATATGTACCCTTATTTTAATGCTGTAGTCAAAAACAGTTAATGCTCATATTTTCCTGATTACGGTTTCAGTCAACCATAAAATACAGTAGAAAAAAGTACCCCTTCTGACATCAGTAAGCTAATATATGGTTGCTCAATGATAAGAAAACTGACCTTCAGGTCTAAAAATAGTGGATTTACCCTTTAATAGTGTCAACATTGTCCCTGCTGTTTTGAACCAAACATGTTTGTGGTTTCCATCTCTTACCTACAGAACTGAGAGCCCTCTCCGGAGCATATCTGAGCTGCTTGACCAGTCAGCGGATCATCTGGATCCTCAGGGACAGAAAACACTGGAACAAAATTGTCGTCATGTCTGGGTTTGTAGTAATATGTGTTCAGAAGATATTCTGAATCATATGTGAACAAGGCAGACGTGTTCAACACCGCCCCTGTAAGACAAAAAGCAATAATCGTGATGCAATTTCATGTATCAGGACGTGTTTTAATATGGTTCTGAAACATGTTCTTTGTTTGGAAAAGCCCATGAGGCCAACTAATTAATGGTTTTCCTGTTGTTGCTTAATATTGATAACTTCCCCTGCTCATTAAACTACCACACAGTAGACTGACTGCTACAGTTTCAGTATGAAGGATTTCTTACAGCTCGCCCCAAAGTTAAACAGCTCCACTGGGTCACTGTGGTTCTGCACAAGCTGCCCGGTGCTGAAGACGAGGTCATCTTTGGCATCACCGTTCATCTTTCCCAGCAGTCCGAGAGTGGAGCCTTTAAACTCCTCAGGCAGGAGGACGGTGGTTGTCATGGTTACATCTCTCAGCCGCACTTCCACCCCGGCTCCAGACGGGAACATCACAGTCACGTTGGTAGAAGTTGGAGCAAACACAAACACACCTGGAGCAGAGTTTGGTTTAAAAAAAAGAGGAGATATAAAGGAAACATTTTTTTTAATTTCCAAATCTAAAGCTGTTTTTCCCTAATAATGAAACTGCATTTCCTCAGTTCTTCCACCAGAAACGCACGGACACAAATGAAAATTTTCTGTCAAAGTGAACAAAAGGAATGCTTTTTAACCTTTCTTTGTCAGAAATAATAAAACGTGACAAATTTGAAAGAAAACAAGAGGAATCTCACCATGAAGGTCCATCCAGCTCTGCTCAGCAAAGGAGAGGGTTTGCTGGTTTTGCAGCACTTCCAAACCATTAAGTGCTCCACCCAGACGCACCTCCACAATGTCAGAGGAGGCTTCTCTCATGGCGACTGACGTCAGCTTCGTTGCATTTATCATATTTCCTAAAAGTGTCCAAATCACATCAGTACTGTATAGACAGAAACAAAACTTTGATAAAGGAAGTGTTGTTCTCTCACCATCCACAGTCTCTGTTCTGCCTTGGATCACCAGCTGTTTCTGCTCCGAGACGACCAAAGTGTATTCCCCTTTTCCATTGAACGAGTAGCTGACGCCGTCAAACGTTATAAAGTGTGGATCGCCGAACACCACAGCTGGAATTAGACACAAATTTGTGAATGAACAGAAAATAGTCATCTCATTAAACGCATCCTGCAGTGGCATGATTACCAACAGTACCTGAGCTGGGAGACTGGTACCGCCTGCAGTCACTGGAGGGCCGGTGTTTGAAGTAATACTGGCAGTGATCAGACCAGAGGCAGCAGTAATAAAAACTGAGGACGTCATAGACCCAGTGGGATTGTCCAGGAATTCGAGGGGGTTTCTTGTAGGGAGGAGACCCCCAGTCGTGAGCTCGGTCTGGAGTGCTTCCCCCTATTGAGTCTGCAGTCAGGACCTGAGCACCGGTGCTGTCGTAACAACACTGTTGTCCCGCTGCGTATTTAGGACTAGAGAGAAACAAAACACTTAGGAGTATGTTTCACAACACCTGCAGGAACTTTCCCCACTTTTAGAAGGTCCTAATTCTCAATCCTGTGTATTTTTCCAATGAGGAGATAAATAATGTAGAAACATATTAAAACTTAAAAAGCCAAAAACTTGCAGCACATAATAGTTCTAAGTAGACAAGTTTTTATGACACCATACAGTATTTCAGTATTTTTTAGACTCATCCAATGCATCAATCTCCATATAGACTTTAAGATGTGGTGTGCAGTGGTTACTATTTATATACGCAGCATTCAAACTTTGTTACTTGTAGCATTAATGATTGGCACGAGAAACAGCACAGAGAAAAGCAATGTCCCTGAGTGCATGAAAAAAAAAGTTATTTTTTTGTGTATTTTTGTTGTTATGGGTCATTTTGACATTTAAATAGTTGACCTCAAATTCCAAGAAACTCCAGGATCCTTTTTTTTGGTTCAACATAAAGAAAAACACAAAAGACATAAAACAAACACAGCATAAAAGTAATATGTATCAGTTTGAATTTTAATTGTCAGTGGATATTGTCAAAGCATTTGAAATCTGGAAAATAAATGTGTGTTTCTAACGATGCAAAGGAATATTTTACGCTCACACTGCTATCTTCTGATAGTGAGGGAATGAGTTTTCATCAGGGAGGGACTCACCTGGCCTGTATGGCCCTCACACAGTGAACACTCCCAGGATGGTAGGTGCACACACTCCCTTTCTCTATATCGCAGCCGTAATCAGTCTGAGGAATGTAGCACAGATACAGAGTTTGTTACGGGCAGCCATGAGTGGATTCCACTGTGTTCGCTGAGAACTTAAAGATCCATTTACACCACCGTGTGTCATACCTGTTGGAAAAACATGTTGCACATATATATCAGCTGTCAACTTCCAACAGAAATGACTTTGACTCGACTTGAACATTTGTATAATAAACACGATCTGTGTCGCAGCTTGAAGATTATGTTGCTTTAAGGGCTATAATTAGAAGAGCTCCTTCTTCTTGACTTTGATCGGATGAGCAGTGAGCGATAACAGAAGTCAGCTACACCGTGGCTACAAAACAATAAACAAATGAACTAATAGCATGTTTATCTTGCATGACTGCAGTACTCTGATTACCTGTCTGTGCAGTGCATCTGAAACATCTTTTAAAGCTTTTGCTCAAGTATTAACCTATGTCCATTTAACATGCACCAATTTATGTGTTCCTGACACATTTCTGTCGTCTCATTTGTAAAGCAAATATTCTAAACCCATGTGTATTCATGTTGATCAGGCAATCCGAATTGCGCTCTTCTGAAAACCCATGTTCATAGGTAAAGTGTTTTTCTCTAACGTTGGTGTTCTGGTTGCGAGTGAATGCTGTCAAATCTTTAAAAGTTCTCCTCCTCACACCTACATGAAACCTTCCTGTGTCAGCTCTCGCTTGAGCCAGAGTGCAGGGGCAGTCGATGATCTCACTGAGGAAGTTAGGCAGCTGGTTTTCGAGCTGGTCCCACGCTAAACATTTCTCCAGAGCCCAGGCTGCGGAGTTCTGCCTGAACTTTTCCTCCAGATGCCAGGCCAGAGCGTGATCCTCCGTCCATGCAGCCTCGACGTTCCTGAACAAATCACAAACAACACAGTTGTTACCGCTGTGTTGTGACTGCTATCTGACATTAAAAAGATAATTTAGATCTTTTACAGATTTCAAATAGTATTTTTATGAACCACTTTAGCCATCATCTATCACAAATAATGACTTTTCCATATATTAGAGTGTTTACTTTGCGTGAAAACCAAAAACTAATGAGCATTTGTCATTTTTGCTGTATTTTAGGAATATTTGCACATACTTCATGCCCTCAGAGTAGATGCTGGAGCTAACGCGGACAGAGCCAAGCTCCCAGGTTGAAAATCCATCCTCTGCTGGTTTGGGCACAAAACTAAAGGCGCCACTGTTGGGGTGATCCTTCGCAAGTGAATACAGATACTGCCATTCCCCCTGCCAGTACTCTGAGTAGGGCTCTCCTACAGGAAACATTACAAATGTAGTGTTTTCTTGAATGAATGCAGTTTACTTATAAAGTTCATGTACATTTTTCTCACCTGTCTCCCTGTATCCCCAGAGCTCTATGTTGACCTTCGCTGCATTTACTAAGGAGGTGTTCCAGGTCATCTGAAGAGTGCCCCCGACGTTCGGCGTGCCATAGTACTGCCACTTTGTTGAGTTGACCAGAATAGCCTTGAACTGAGAATCCAGCTTGCCTGTATGAACTGTAGCAGCACATGTGGATTAGTGCCTTTTAACACCAATTTAACCTCTCTCTTCATGTTCATTCAGCTGCATTACCTGAGAACCAGGATCCAGCTCTGTTAAATGTGGTTCCATTATCTGGGGAGATGTGCAGAGGAACCCATCCTGTTTCGTATAACAGCGGGGAGATACAATGGCCTCTACCATCAGCATCCACATACCCCACAGTGCTAATTTTATTGTCAAACCTGTTGTTCAAAAGGAAGAAAAGTTTAACTATTTTGTTGTTTTATAAGTCAGAAACACACAAGACCACATACTGAGGGTTAGAGCTGCATCGTACCTGCAGACAATCTGGGAGCTGCTGTTGAAATATGCATCCAGGACAAGAATGTCTGTCCCACCCAGGATGGAGCCAGAGTACGGAGAGGTGCTCACACAGTACTCTTTGTAGTCGGCGCAGCAGTTCTTCAGAGACGCACATGTTGGGTGGCAGGAGCAGGAGGCAAAATGTTTCCCACAATGTTCTTCACATGTCTGTCCTGTGCCAAAAAAAAAGACAAAAAAGATTGTTCTAATCTTGATAAATTACTGCAGATTTTGTGCAGCAGTCTAAGCCAAGCCACCCAAAGAGCTAAGATTTTAAAATCAAAACTTGATTTTTTTTTTTTGTTGTTGTTTTTTGCTTGTTAGTTTAAACCCTGAAGCTTACATTGGGTTAAATGTGGGACTTTAAAAATAGATTATGATTGCTTTACTTTCTTGTAAGTCGTGAAAAAAATCCATGGTTCTATTTATACTGTAATCAAACTGAATCTACATGTTTATGTTTTTAAACACAACTTTTCATTTTTTATAAATGAATTTAAAAACAAAAGTTATCAAAGGTTGGGTTAAGCTATTTGTTGTGGTTTCATCATACATATATACCACTCAGCTGATGTTACTCTATACCGTGATTTGCCTTAAGTTAAAGTCTTTCGATGTGTTAGCTTTAGATCATTGTGATCATTGTTTTCTAAAATTCATCTATCTGCTGTTGTAGAAATCTGACCAACAAGATTAATCAAAAACCTGCCTTTGGAGATTTTATTATCTCTGTGCAAAAAAAAAAAAAGAAAAAAAAAAAGAATGAACAGAAGAGAGTCTGCAAAGTCTGTTCGAAGGAGTACATAGTATCTAATGGGGAGTCAGAGGATGGACCAGTTCAGTTCCTTCTGCATGAAAACCACACTGTGCTTTCTTCAAGGTTGGCAGAAATTACACTGATGTACAACTGAGCAGAAAAGTAGCGTTCTGGTGCATTCTTGAACACTTAAAAATGTCCACAACTTAATAATTTCCTATATTGCACGTATGCATATTTACTGTTTCTGTGTAAAGATACTCAGATGGAAATATATTTCTGCAAAACCAAAGTCTAGTCTAAATAACAGATTCAGTAAACAATAAATCACAGCTGAAACTTTTCTATATGTACTGTATATATATTTAGGAGATACTTGCCTGTTGTTGTGCAGACACATGAAACCAGAAGGATAAATATTACAGCGACGACTCTTCTCATCCTGTCGGCTAAGACTTCAGCTCCACACTGATTAATGACTGCTTTTGTTTTTTTTAACTCAGCACTTTTTCAAACCTTGTACTTTTGCTGACCTCCATTTACAAACTCCTGTCTAATCAGTAACCAGAGTCATATTTTCAGCTGTACCCTTACGTGTCTACCTTCGACCTTTTCTTGCATTGAGGCAATTAATTTGAAAAATGTGTTTCTGGATTAATAAATTTAGGGCTGTTAATTTGACATTCATAAACTTGTATGGCCTATAATTTTCTCATTATTCTTATTATTTTTATTAAAAAATATCTCAATTATGGGGGGAAAAAAGTTCAGTAGATTATAAATGAAACATTTTCATGTGTGCCCGAGGAAATTAAATGTTGAATTAGTTGTGTCAGCTGGTTCCACTGAACTCAATTGTTTAAGTGTAATATTTATCTGAATCTTTGTCCTCACCAAATACTGTCGTTTAAGGGATTAAAAAGATTTGTGAGTCTCCCAAACAGACATGGAGCAAAATCCCTCAAATATTATTTAAAAAACAGCAACTCCTGGCCTCAGGAGTTCTCTAAGTACAGAAAGCCTTTTGGGACAGTCTTTATTTAGTAAAAGGAAAAGTATATTTTAGGCAAAATGGTATTATTCAGTTGATTTATTGGTTTACATTATTGCTTTAATCCAACAAAGCCTGCTTATTATGGCTGTTAAAAATTAATCAAATGCATTAAATTCAAGATTAAACAATTGTGCAGTAGAAACAAAATGAAATTTTGGATGTTCTGTGTTTAAAAAAGTCTTTAGATCTACAAATTCAATTTTTAAGTATTAATATAATACATATTTTTGATCCTGCTAACATTAAAATACTCTTTTACAGCAGTATTTCTAATATGTAGTGGAACCTAAAGACAGACAAGCCGTCGTTTATTCAGAGAATCAAAATTTTATTTTTTATTGTGAAGTCAAAATGTGTGAAAACAGGTACTACAGAGGAATAAAATTCATTAAAATAAAAACAGTTTCATTTTTAAGCATGCTGATGTGCCAAAGCAGATATGGCAGTCTTTATTTACTTATTTCAAATGTGACTAAACTAATATTAGAAGTTTTACGGCTTTTCTCTGCAAGTTTTGAGATTTCTGCAGGTCCAGGAAGCGTCCAGCAGGGGGCGCTGCTACATGAGGAGTCATCATAAGAACACTGTCAGTGAATATGACAAGCAGCTGATGTGTTTAGTTGACTAAAGCTAAATATTTGAAGTTACACATGATGTATGTATGATTTAATATAAAAACGTGGCATTCTTTAGCCGTTATAAATGTTACAGACATGGCTTTACACACACAGCTACTGATATGTCGATGTATAGTGTGTCCTTGATTCTGCACCAGATTCAGTCTCTTCGGAAATGATTTAAAGCCAAATATTCTTCTGGTCAGGCTCAGCTATAACTTGCTCTTTCTACAACTAAGTTCATTGGCAGTATTTGTGCAATAACAGCATACAGTGTTGTTTAAAATTAACATAAAGTTGCAAAATATAAAAAAAAAAACTGCTGACATGAAACTCAAATAATTAACAACGGCTACAAGGCTGCGTTACAGAGCAAACATGGCTGCTTATTTAAGATGTCTATGAGCGAGGTTATCCTCTGTCATTTTCATCTGGACTTGGCTCTCGTCGATTCCTAGAAAGCACAGAGGGCTCAGTCAGTCGCTCATATCTTCAGTGATAAAAATAACTTTCCATGAGCTCCACACTCACCACCATCAAGTGGCCGTTCTTGGCCCTGTAGACCATGGATTCCTGGCCACTTTTGAAGTCAACAAACCCCTCTCTGCCAGGCTGGATGTCAAATCTCACACTGAATATATAATGATATTAAAAACACAAACATTTCCACAATTGCTTTTATAATGCTGGTTAAAATGTTGCCTCATATGGTGCAGGTTCAGTACCTGTCCTGGACCACTTTGATGCAGTTCTGCTTGTCTGCAGTAACACTCAGCTTAGTCAGGGCTTCGTACAGGTAGTCGCACTGCAGAACCAGATCTCCCTGAAAGAGCAAACGTTACCAGACCTTCAGGTCTTTATTGCAGCAACTAATGACCTGATCGCTGACTGATAAATACATTTACTGGATAATAAGGACTAAAGTTTGGGACTGCGTTAAATCCCAAAGTGTTGTAGAAATTTACAGCTTTGGGCATTTAAAGAATAAAAGATGGTCAGATTGTTTCTTAAATAGGTGAACAAATATATACTTAAAAAGTACTTAAAACTTGTTGAATAAACTGTTTAATTGCAGAGAGAGAAAAAATCACACAATTTAGATGAAGTGATGAAGTAGTTTAATATAATAACTGTATTTTGGTTGGGTCAACATAATCTTTTAAGGATAACTGAACTGTTTTTGTTTCTTCTTCACACTTTTTGTATGACTTCTACTGAGTCTCATTCATTTTAATTTGTGAGACAAATTAATCTTTTATTGTAAACATTTGTCTTTTGATAGTTAATGCCAAATTTGTTTGAATTTATGCTATGTGAGTTTGACATTAACTAACTGAAACTCAGTATGTTTATGTTGTGCAAACCTATTTTTGTTTAGGGTAATCAACCATGACCCTTGGTAGTTTTTGTTTTTTTTTAATGTACCTTTTTTTTGATATCATCACGTGTAACATGGAGGATCAAGAAGTTGTCACTCAGGTTGCTCACAGACACACCTACAAAAGAGGTTACCTTTAAAACCCACATTTAGCCAGTGCATTAAAATGTGTCCCCCAACAGATAGTCAAACTTGTTTTGTTCAGATTTGACCGGCGTTACCTTTCAGGGAGGCGTAATCAATCCGCTGCTTGATTTTGGCCTCTTCGATCAGGTAAGCAGCTTTCTGGGTGAAGATGAGCTGCCGGTAACGAGGCCTGAAGCCGTTCCTGTCGTATTTCACCACTGGCACACTGTACTGTGGAGGACATAACACTCCTCTAAATGTACATTTATCCTACACCGCCTACTATAAACCTGCTGCAATTCAAAGTGCAATATTGTTATTGTGTATGTGTGTATGGGTAGATTTCCTTATGTATTATTTTACATTATTAGTGTTTTTAACAGCTTATTATTTTGTTCTCCTTTATGTCTAAATGCTGTGCTGAATGACAATAAATAAACCCTGACAGAAAACAAAACAGGTTGAGGAATTTTTTTTCTAAAAAGGCAGGCAGAGATGCAACATGAATTCTGATATTTGTTTACCTTGATGTGCTCGTGTTGGATCATCTGAACGACCTTCATGTGTATGTCCTCTAGAGCTTTATAAAAGAGTAAAAATACAAAAAATGAGAGGACCAAATAAACATACTGAGTTCAGCCTCTCAGTCTATCAATATAAAGACTAAAAGTTATCTAAAAATGCCTGGTTTATTATATGCACTTTTAAAATGGGAAAGAAATACAGGCACAAGAAAAACTCAATGTAAATCCATCTAACTGTAACATTACCGCACTGTAAAAATTTAAAGACACAAAATTACCACTAATACTGTAACAGCAGGAGGAATGATTTCAGCGACCAAAAATGTTATCCTTAAAGTCCACTGAATGTCAATAAAAAATAGCTATTAAATTAATTTTACCAATTCTGGTGTCCACAAACGGTCTGCTCACACTGAAGGGATAATTCTCCTTTTTTCCTTTGAACATGGAGCTGGTCTGGACTTTTAACAGGAGCTAGAGGAAAAGAAATGTAAAAATGATTCATTTTATTCCCCAATTATCATGTTTTTTTTCTTAGAAATTGTAAAAAATAGTCAAACTTTAGTTAACCCTTACACATTTCTTTACAAATCTACAGGTATACGTCTTATAATATATAAATACAATTTTTCTAATTTTTTACTGTATTATGCAGCTTTTCTGCAGATTTCCAGTGCTTAAAGCTGATGCCAATGGGAGTTACTGTCTTTTATTTATCAGACTTCCTTCAATTAAACATGATCAAAAAGTCTGGATGGTGGCCCAGTCTTTAAGACTTTAAGCCTTTATAATTTAACTTCTTATTCAATCATCCTGGGTTTTTGTTGTTGTTTTTGTATCCTGCTCAGGCTGCACTTGTATCTAAACATATTTTATTTAGTCACTGAATTTTATGAATCTGCTTTTGTGCATAATAAACCAGCAGAATGAGATATAAGCATGATTTTGAGGTTAATTGGAGATGAGATGCCCTCTCTGCTTTCCTGCTTAGAGGACGGTGAATTGTACCTGTGCCTTCCTTTGGGGGGTGATTCCTCGGACATACTTCCTCACCATGTGGCGGACGTAGATCTTCTGCAAGAGCTGCGAGACCTACAACACGTGCAGCAGGCTGTGACCAGCTACTTGATTTAGCACCTTAACAGGATGAATTGATTGCTCTGCTCCTGGCCTGCACCCTGATGCATGCAGCCTTTTGGAGTTAGAGCAGCTTAGAAAACGACTAAATTACTCACGTCTCTCATGACAGGAGGCGAGGTGAGCCAGGAGTCTTTCTCTAGGACTGTTCTGGGAAGGTTCTCCTTCAGCCGTGCGAGGTAGCTCAGCCTCACGTAGGCCAGGTAATCACTGTTGTCGACGCAGGCTGGTTGATTTCTGGTCATGAAACCTTTGATGAACCTATAGCACACATGGGCCAACAGGTTATCTTACATTAAACTGCCTCATCGTGTTTTTACAGATACCGTTTCTGTCTTATTTAGCTTTTTACATACCTTTTGATGACTTTGACGGCCCAAGCTCTCCTCTCCCGTTCCTTCCTCGCCATCAGACCTCTCCAACAGTTCTCAATCTTTGTAGCTATTTTGATCAGTTAAGGTAGCATAAACTGTTTTAATCTGGTTTAACTAACAGTGAGATAAAGCTCATGTTTGTCGTAAGAATCTCTCACTCTCTTGTGCCTTTAATCATCACTCACCAGCCTCTTTCTGTTTCAGGTAGTCCTCTTTCACCCTGTAGCCTTTATATTTGGCCTGAATCCTTGTTGCTATATTGACAAATGAGAGATTTAGTTATGAGATATGTTATATTAACTGTAGCATTATGGGTGAAATAGTCGAGCCATGTCTCACCTAGCTTATGTTTGCAGATCTGAAAGGCATCCTCTGTTGCAAACAGAGTCCTCGGGTGGCGGATGAAAATCTTTGTCCTTGAGATGAAGAAGCAAAAACTTAGATCAAACAAGAATTAAGCATTAATAGACTCTATGTGAGAGCTACTGGCATCTACCTTCCCATCTTGTACTCATCAGGTCTGTAGCCCAGGTGTTTAATGAGGCACAGCACACCTTCTGCTGGAGTACCTTTCCAGTTGGGCCAGGTATCCGGACACAGAGCCTTATATCTGAGCGCAGAAGAGGAGCAGTGAGTGTGGCAGCGGCAATAACAAGAGCAAACAAAACGCAAACATTTAGAAAATACAGTAAATATTGTGAAAGGCTAAACTACACCATAAAAGGTCTGATAGGCTACCTCTGGAGAAAGATCTCATATTTGCGGCGGTATGCGAACCCAGCCCGCCTGACCCTCAGGTGCTCCATCAGCCCCAGGTATTTAACTTGATGCCTCACCAAGACGTCATCAAACTGGCCTGCAGATCACAAAACAACCTCCGTATGTCACTGCAACATCCGAGCTGGACTGCAGCTTTAAGGACCAGATTTTTCCAGACACAAAGCCTCACCTGGCTGCTTGGCTTCGTTGGGTTTAATGCAGCGGACATACCAAGGTTCTTTGGACATTAGGATCTCAGTCAGGCCAACCAGGCTGTTCTTAAACTGTGTCACCACCTGAAAAATCACAAGTAAATGAAAGAATGAACATATAAAGAATGGATTTTTATAATCAGTGAGGCATTCAGTATCATCCAAGTTGCTTCTTACGGTTTCAGGCCGCCTCTTGGTGTCGGGTTCACTGGAGGGAAAACAGTGTTTGATGATGGCGTTCTTGGACTGCCTCATGACCTAAAGGAGGACAGGAACAACTAAAAGTGGGTCTACCCAGGCTAAACAGAATAGACTAACGGCTTGACACAGAAAACTGCAAAACCTTTCAGTCATGAAATGGATAAAACTGGCTTAGATTTAACTTATTCATTAATAACCTTTGATCACAGTCCACTATAATAATGTGGACTGCGATTAAAGGTTGAGTTTTGTACCTGGTAATTAACTGGTTAAGTTTAACTTTCCCAAATATGCTGAAAAACTTGAGCTAATGTGCAACCTGAATTTTGCCTGAAACTTGTTAGTGGCTACAAAATTTATCTGGTAAACTTCATACTGAATATTTACTACGATTTTAAGCATGCAGTATTTAGATTTTTAGGGATCAGTTTTGCATTGTGCCGATTACAGATTACCAACAGCAAAGGAATATCTATCATCAATTGTTTTCTGTTGCACATTCATTCCCTCTTAGGAAAGAAAGTTAAAGTATGTAAATTTATATCCAGACTTTTGTATATAAAACTAGAATTTTACTTTTATTTTTATGTGTTTAATAGCAGTAAAATAGTAGAAATCATGACCCAAAAGTAAGTATGAGTTAAATAGGTTAAAAATTCTAAAGAAAAATCACCTCTTTTCCATTTCGATACAACAGGTCATTGTTTTTGTCCAAGAATCCTGAAATTTTAAAGAGCAAAAAAATGAAATTCCTCATCTCACAGAGAATTCCTTCAGTATCTATTATATAATATTGAACTGTGGCAAAAATAAACACATTATTTGACAGAATTTGAGCTACATCTTTAAGAAATCTTACTGCTTGTTAAATAGTCTGCATAACATAGTTATAAGTATCTAAAGACACTTATTATTATGTCTCTTACCAACAACGCAGTATGTAACCTCCCCAGCATAATGCAACAGACGGAAGTCTCCTCGGTCCAGAGTTTTTCTTGTGTCTTTGTCTGCAAGTTTATGTCTGCGGGAGGAGGAGCATCATTTAAAATGAATATAATATGTATGATTTTGGGCCTTTTTGATTTCTGGAACATGTTTCCTGTGAAGCTGGAAGTCTCACGTGACAAAATGAGGATGGCCTCCAATCTTTTCCTCAATCTTTTCCAGAAAAGTGAGATCTGTGGCCTCTCCAGGGCGCAAACATTCCTCATCCTGTAGTGAGAAAAGCATCAGTCATCCAGCCACGTTTACTTACTTTTTTAGCAAAGCATTTCTTACTAACTCATTTAGTTATTTTGTGTCTTTCTGCAGGACCATTTAATTACCAGCAAAGAGATAATTCCTCTGAATTTTGCCTCCACCAGATCGCAGATTATCTTGTTGTTGAAATATGGCACTGGTTCCCACTGTTTGCAAAAATAAGAGCAGCTACGGTGAATTAAGACTTATTGTACATGAGCTGACTTAAATAAAAATGGTGGCACTTTGTGAATAACTAGGATATTACTTCAATCCCTTCCATCTCATACTCCTCCTGCTCGGATTTGAGGGTCAGCTCAATGAAAAGCTGCTGCAGCTTCTCGTTGCAGTAGTTGATGCAAAACTGTTCGAAGCTGAAACAAACCACGGGCGTTGTCAGTGTCAAACTCCTCTTTTTGGGACTTTTGCCTTGGACTTTTGCTCAAGTGTGTGAGACTTCACCTGTTCACATTGAAAACTTCAAACCCGTAGATGTCCAGCAAACCAATCACTGTTTTCCTGGAGGAATCCTGCAAATAACACACACAGATTTTAAAGAGTTGGGGGTTTGTTGTTTTATTTCTTTCCCGTTTTCAGTAATTACAATGAGTCAAGACTGGTACACACCTTGTTAGCTAAAGATTCATTGATCTTGTTGACCAGCCAGTTGAAAGTGCGGCCGTAGATGGCTTTGGCAAGGGCGTCCCTGGCATATACTGCATGGTCCACAGAGAAGGGACTGAGCACCTTTAACATCAAAATAATGTAGACTTTTGACATCAAATTAACAACAACAAGAAACTAAATTGTTTTAAAGGTTTAGAAATTTCACCTCCTCTGTTTTGGCTTCGATCTTTCTGTGGGTTAAGCCCTGTTGTAGCACCTGGTTAGGAATCCCCAACAACTGCACAGCAAAGACAAGAAAAACACGCTCATTGACCGTACTCATATTAAAGCTGCATGGGGTTAGGCACGAATGTTTGATTGGATCTCACCTTTGACACCCAGTGCATCTCCGGGTTGTTGTTGAGAGTGGCATATCCCCGAGCATCTGCATCAAACTTTACATTTCCTAAGTGGAGCACACTCGCAATAATTCCAAACAAGTCCTGCATTACGCCGAGAGGAAAAAAAGCAACTGATTAACCCTCCCCAAAGAAAGAAAGAAATGCTGTATCATGCATAATGACAATTAAAGTTAAATAAACTGTGCCTCCTCACCTCAATTTCACCTTCACTAAAGTTTATGACAGAAAGGGCTTTCCTCACTATCTTCCAATCACGTTTATCATTGATAGAGCTAACTTTGGCACAATCCCCCTGAAAGCAGAGCAAATCAAACTGTAAATAAAGTATATTTTGTACCCATCTCCTGCCTTTCTACTTGTTTCCCATCTGACCTGCACAAGGTAGCGGTAGTTCTTGCAGTTCCTCTGCAGGCCGAGCCAGAGGAGCAGTTCTTCTTCTCCTCCTTCCACCAGCTGGTAGAAGATGTGGAAGTTTCTCTCCCCATGGTTCTGGTGCACCACGCGGGACTTCTCCAGCAGGTAACTGAGGATGTGACCCCCAACAGCTCCACCCTGATCGAACAATCAGTCCCGGTAAACTTTCAGCGCTTTAGATCTTCAGTTTACTACCGTATGTTCCAGTTTACCTGGTGGCCAAACTGGATGTCCATGTATTTCCCAAAGCGGCTTGAATTGTCGTTCTTTAGAGTTTTGGCATTTCCGAAAGCCTAGAGGTTGTACAAAAAAAACAAAAAATTAAACTAGAAAAATGCCTGATTTAAAATATATTTTGTCTTTACCAAAAGCGGACTTTTAGTGCACTCACTTCGAGCACTGGATTGGAGAGAAGCAGCCTGTCCCGGACGTTGTTCAGGACTTCGGTGCTTGGGCAGCTGACAGCGTAGAACTGCAGGATCTTCTTGGAGGCCTCGGTTTTTCCAGCCCCACTCTCCCCAGAGATCAGGATGAAGTGGTTGTTGAACTCAGACTGCATGGTGCGGAAGACGTTGTCTGCCAGAGCGTAGCTGGAAAAACAATGACAAGTTCATAAAACACATTTCGACTTGTTTTACTTTTAGGACAAGGCGCAACTTTGTTTTTTCAACCTAAATTTAGTCATCTTAAATCAGACTATTGAAGACAAAACGCCCAATAAGACGGATTTAAGTGTTTATTTTATGGTATTTTGACTAACAGTGTGTATATTTAAATAAATAATTGCTCATTTGCACATCTTTCAGAAACATTGTCCTGTGGCTTCTCATCTTTTGATGTGAAGTAGTTTTGATTCAGGTTTTGGATTATTAACTTTTTTAAAGCCTGACAAACCCTCTGAATGAGTCAAAACAACACCGCAGGTATCTAATACTTCTGAATGAGTTTATTCATAATTAAAGTTCTATATGTGCACGTATTAAAAAAGAAAAATGACACTCACATATGAGGTGGCAGCTCAAAGAAGTTAACGCCCATGTAGGTGTCCATTTGCTTCTTGCTGTAGATGTCCAACTCTTTATACGGGTTCACCGACACCAGCAGGGTCCCAATGTAGGTCTTTAAAGGAAGACAAGACAAGGACGTGAACTCACCCTCTGCAGCTCTTGCACATTTGACAATTAAAACAATTCTTCTCAATGATCTCATGACATCAAATGATATCTATGTATCATTCCACTGCTTATATTTAGTTTTGTCCTTTATCAACAGCAGTAAGTTAGGTTAATCACTTGTCATGAACCCGTGGGTGGTGGTGACCTTCTGAGTGCTCACTCTGCTCATTAAACAAACCAGAGTTGCTATCTCAGCAGCACCAGGTGCCACATTCAGCAGAAGGTGGTGTTGTGTTGGGACAAGAGGGGGTTGGAGGTCAAGAGGGGGCGATGCTTGATTAGACTGAGGGTGTTTATCCGAAGTGACACCACACAGGAAGGACACAGGAAAAGACTCACATAAATGAGATTCTCATGGAAGCGTTTCCTCAGGTTGTCCAGGAAGGCGCTCTCACTCGTGTAGGCGTCCAAGAGAACAAAATCCTGGATGCCCACACGGTCCCGGGCCGTCAGAGAGGCCTCCATGTTCCTCAGGATCCGGCTGCACCGCTCCTCCAGGCTCTGTGAACGGAGCAGCAGCACATGAGTGATATCCCACAGATCAGAAGGTACAACAGGGCTTCATCTCTCTGTCATCACCAGCGTGACAGGACAGTTCTGTGCAAAAGTTGTAAAGCACTCATTGTTTCTTTATTCTTTCCTTCCAAGGTGGCCAGACTTTCTTGTAACCTTTAAAGTGATCTTGATCATCAGTTCTTCAGGATTTCTGAAGGTTTCTATTAGGACTGTGGCTGCTTATACTCATCTCCTTCTAGTGCCTGACCATTTTCTGAAGAACATGTTTTTGAAGCATAAGAAACCTCCTCCGTTGTGTCGACACATAACTTAGCAATAAATCAATTTTAAATTGAATATTTACACTTTGTTAGTAAGTGTTTGTCCCAAATGTATAAACTGTTATCATTTCTTTAGTTGACTCGTTAGAAAACACCAATGATAACATAATTTGACATATAAGATTGTATTTTAGCGCTGAAGGTTGATGTTTTTTCCTAAAGACAAATTTCAAACTGATCATTTCTTCTTGATATTAATTTAGGCCTACAATTATTGTTTTTTTTCCTCCACTTGTTTAGTTTTTCTGAGGTTTTCAAAAACACTTTTTGCACACTGACAGCCATGTCATCATGCTCAGGTACTTGGCAGCTAAATGAGTCAATAAGCAGCCAAAGTCCAAAGAAAACCTTGAAGAAAAGCCCGACAAACTATTGATCAAGACCCCTTCAGAGGATCAGAAACATGTAGCCTGTGGGTCCAGATCCATAATATGAACTGATTAAAAATTGAAGTATGGGACATGAGTAGGCTACTTTACTGTATGTCTCTGATTTTAAAGCTGTCTGTGCTGCAGGACACATTCACCCATCTGCTATGAATTCTGGAAAATCTTATTTCCTGAAGGGTGACTCACTGCCTGCATTTCGTGCTCATATCTGTGCGTTCCTGTTAGAGGCCTTGGTCACATCCTCTGTGCACATGTCGGCTCTAAATTCATCCACCGCTATCTTATCTGCCTTCAGGCTTTCTACAGATCCATCACTCTTGCTTACAATAACGAACACAGAGCTTCCACGTTCAATACAATCTGGTTATTATTTTTTTAGCTAAGCAGAGGCATCACGAACACTCACCACAAACAAAGCACAGCTAAGTGGTAGTATTCATTATGAGATGCATAAACACAGCTACTTAGTGCCCAACTCGATTTCTGCCAGGTAATAATCAGCAGTCCATTGCACTTTAATTACGACGCTATGAAGGATCCATCTGGGATCGTGTTTCAGTAGTTTGGCATTCACGTCTGCCAAGCTGACCCGTCACCAAGTCAGAGTAACTCAAACTGACAAGCTGCTTGTCTGCTGACAGCATGGACTCACTGCAAGATGTTACACGGCATTAGAACCGAGATAAATCTTTTCTGTGTGATTCTAAACACCACGCACGCTAATATATTTCTTACAATGTTCTAAAAATTGTTTGCAGAAATTAAAAGATCATAAAAATATATACCTACCCGCAGGGTCTTTAATGTTTGCCGCACTATTTTTCTCTGAAGTGAAGTAAACTGAACATCTGGTTTTATTGAAGGGAACACAGGAAACACTGGTAGATTACAGCCTCTGCTTCCTTTAATAGGAAGCCATAAATTATGTTGTGAGTGTTCAACAAACGGTGCAAATCTATTTCTAAATATGTGTTTGTGTGAATGCTTGTTTTTGTGTTTGTGGACAAATAAAAAAAAGCTCAAAATGTCTTTAATAAACGTGGTCTGGGCTGTATGAAGACAGACACGTGACTCTTTCTGTTCTTTAGAAAATATATTTTCTCTTTGGATTTTTTTAACTCTTATCTTTTAATGTAGCTTTTATATTACTTGAGATGCTTCAGTAAGTAAAAAAATAAAACAAAATAAAACCAGAACGTGCAAAAAAGATTTTGCCTCACTAAAACTGGTGATAAACTATTTGCGATATCTTTACAAAACACATAATTTTTTTTTTTTTAGATAACAAATCCAAGATGTTAAAGGTCTGCTACAGAAAATCCAGCCTGCTTCTTTGGGCATCTAAGTTATCAAGTGTCATCCAGTTCAAGAAGGAGTTTCAAAGGAAATGTGACCTCAGATGAACCCACAACAGACAGAAGTGAAAAAATAAATAAAAACTGTATGCTGCAATAAGATGAAAGAGCAAAACGTCCAAAGAAAGACCTTCCCTTTATGTCACTGGATTTAAACATGTTTGAACAGACTAATTAAATCACAACCAAGTTATGAAAACTAAAAGAAACCAAGCAGTAACATATAAACATATTCTCTAGACAACACATCTGAACAGGAAAGTCTATCTGACCTGGAGAACATCACCTGAGAGGACACCCCATTGTCCCTGTCTATCCAGTATGGTGGTGGATCCTGTTACGCCGCCACAAAGTGGCAGTTAGGATCCTGAAAGAGATAGCGCTCCTCGCGGCCCATTGACTGACGCCACACATCACCCAGGGCAACACACGTTTAGGGGGGCTCCAGGTGTCTGGAGAAACCTGACCTTCAACAGGCCTCCGACGCACCGGCCTACTCCTGGACCTCCTCTGTTAGTTCTGTTTCACAGACAGCAGCGTGTGGTTCTGTCTCTGCTTGTGTGCTGAACAGGTAGAAAAGGTGTTTTTGTTTTTTTCTACATAAATGATCTTCCATCCTGCAGCAGCTAAAAAAACAGGATCTAAACCAAAAGGCTGCACCACTGGGTGATAACTCTCCACAGACACAGGACTGCGTAAAACTTATCAATTCTTCATATTCTGCCTTCAAAGAGCCACACTTTCTTAAATTCATTTAACCGGTCTTGACCAATTGTGCCTGAGGGTTATTTGAACATTTTTCTTTGAACTTTGGCTCTTTATTTCATTCACATTCAGTCCAGTTTTTGAACATTTTTAGAATAATGTTTGTTTATTTGTTAAGCCACATAAATCTGGCATTTGAATCATTCAATCATAAAACAGGCTGATAAACTCAAGGGATAAAGCAGCAAAGAACCTAATATACAGTAAAAAAAAGGCCTGATACAATTACTCAGTGCATTTCCATTTCTTTTGTTGAATCTAGAAAAAAGCCAAACATAACACGGTTTGACACATAAAGTATTATTTTAGCACCAACAAGCTGATTTCTAAAACTTGCCATGAAGATGATCACCTAAAGGATGATGCATCTCTCAGGTCCTACAGTGTGGATTCTTTTTTTTTCCTGCTTATTAAATAAATGACTTTCAGATACAATTCATCTGTTGTAGATAATCTTTTATGCCTGATACTTCTTTTCTCCACCACTTTTTACCTGCAAAAATAGAAAATGAGTTAAAAAGCAACCAAAGTCTAAAGAAAATCTTTGAAAACCCAGCAGAAAACCTGTAAATTTGTTGATCAAGACCACTTTTCTGCACAGAACTATGTATATCTGTGAACAGTCAACATTCAGATAGTTGAATGACAGATTAGAAATATAATCTTGTGTCACTCCCTTGTGTCAGTCACCACTCTCAAAGATGCTTTTAGAGATAGTTTTAAACCAAAATAAATGTCAGCTTTGACACAAGGGCAAAAATAAACTCAGATATGCTCTGAGATTTCCTTTACCTCCTTTACTTCCAAAGTCCTGTGAGTCATGGTTGAGTCAGTCTTGTGTTATGAAGGCAATTAATCCAAATTACTGCGTTTCAGTCCACAGGTGTGTGACTTTAGAAGCTGAGAACTTCTTCCATTGTGAAGCCTCTTCAAGTCGATGCTAGTTTTTCACCAATAATCTATTCTCAGTGCTCCTTCAGTCAGATAAATGTCTCAGAGCAGACGGTCCTGGGAGGAGAGGTTAAAGAGAGGGAGGATGAGGCGTGTAAGGATGAAGAGGAGGGTGGAAGCGATGTTTCCTGCTGGCTGGGCGCTCCTGCATTGTCAGTGAGGATGCAGGAGCGAGCTACCTGGTTCTGGAAGCTCCGAGCTGCTCAAACATTTATGGAGCCCAGGCAGCAAACATTCATTCAGCTCTTCACCTGAGTGTTGAATGGTGTGTTTAAGGAAAAGAGCGTGCATGTGTGTGTGTGTGTGTGCTGGTATGTAACGCAAGGATGTTGTAACTTGATCCACCCAGAGACCCGCTCTCACCCTCCTCCCCACAAAATTACAGTACAGGTATTCGATTACTGATCTTTGATTAGGTAGATGCATTTCAAACTAATTACTAGTAGCTTTATTACGGCTAGAAGGACCAGATTAATTGAGGAATTTGACTTTAAGGGGTTAAAATTAAATAAAAGAGATGACCCACATAAAGTTTAAGTTTTAAATCTGTCAATCAAATATAGAAACAATAAGATTTAGCTTCTTTTTTGCTTGTTTATTTAAAAACATTTACTTAAGTGTACGCTTCTACATGCCAATTATAGAAACAGTCGAAAGAAACAACGGAAGCCTCTTTATCAGACACCACTCGTTGTGCAACGTTAGCAGTAGAGATTGCATCTGATGCTTCGATCTTTTCCTTTTCATTTGGCTGCTTCGGCTGTGACAGGCGACGTGGTGTTGTTTTCTAATTGCGTTTGTTTAAAATTTAACATTGCTTCCTGAAAGCACCAACAAAGGCCTCTTACCTTACTGCCTCATGATTGGCGAAACCACACAGTGACACAAGAGATCTCAATGGAAAAATGCTCATTAACATGATGTAATCCATTACTTGCAGATTTATAAGATCTGTTTTCATCTTTAAAGTGGACCACTCGTCTGCCATACACACACACACACACACACACACACTCAAACACACACTCAAACACAACAGTGTCCACAGATACTGAAAAACCCAAACTTGGAAGCATGTTTGAGGCACTGGATTTCAATCAGAAAGAAGGTCATTTGCTGATCTTGATTTCTGAGTGAGTTGCTGGCTCTAGTGCAGGGGTCGGGAACCTTTTTGACTCAGAGAGCCATGAAAGCAAATTATTTGGAAATTTATTTCAGTGAGAGCCATATATATTTTAAGACCGAATTCAACTAAATGTGAGAATAATAAGCCTCTGAATTTATTCTTTTAAATAATGTTGTTATAATACTCACCATTAATGCGACTTCTGGTGCTGCATGGATTTGCTGATGGCTTTGTAGTCTGGTTGGTACTTGGTGAGGTTAAGCTTCATGCAGGCATTGAGGCTTTCATCCGTTAAACGTGATCGTAGGTTGGACTTGATGTTTTTAAGATGTGAAAATGACTGCTCACATGAATACGTGGATCCAAACATGGTCAATACAGCAATACTCACACGCTTCAGTGTGTCGTATGTGACAGGAAGCGCGTTCCAAGTTTGGATAATCAGCTGGTCTTCGGGTTGAAGTTTTTTCATTTCTGTCCACATGTGCTTGCTCGCCAACTCCGCTTTCTGTCGTGCGATTCTTTCCAAATCTTCATTCAGTGACTTGAACTTATTCACCCACATGTCTGAGGCCTTCAGGTCAGCCACTTCTGCTTCAAAATCTCTGACGGAGACGGCAGGAATGTAACTCAGGTCGTCTGCGTTCAGTGAACACTCGTTTGGATGGGTGATGAACTTAAAAAGACGAGTGTGCTCACGAAATTCTCCAAAGCGTGCTTTGAACGACTGTAGGAGACTGGATGTGAAGCCAGCTAGCTGTTTGAGATCAAAGTTTTTAGTGGGCTCACTTGCTGTGCATGCATCTTTAAATTGTCTCACTTTTTCAAAATGTAGTAAACGACCTGTTTCAAGATCCATGATAAAGAGCTCCAGCTTGTTTTCAAAAGCAAACACGGCGTGTTGAAGGGATAACACTGTATTTCCAATGCCTTGCATTTTCACGTTGAGCTGGTTCAGATGTTCAGTCATATCCACGAGATAGTAAAACTTGAGGAGCCACTCAGTTTCGGCTAGCTCAGGATGCTCAATGCCTTTCATTTCAAGGAAAGTCCGGATTTCGTTCAGGCAAGCCGCAAAACGGCTGAGCACCTTCCCTCTTGACAACCAACGCACATTGCTGTGCAGAAGCAGACCATGATAGTTATTTCCAACTTCATCCAGCAGTGTTTTAAACTGGCGATCATTTAAGGCTCGGGCAACAATAAAGTTGATCACACGAACGACCAGCGACATCACTTCGCCAAGCTGCCCGTCACACATCTGAGCACAAAGTGCCTCCTGGTGTAGAATGCAATGGAAACTTAGGATGGGTCTACTTTCATGTTCACGGAGAAGCGCCACAAATCCTTTGTTTTTTCCCACCATACACGGAGCACCATCAGTACACACTGAGAGAAGTTTATCCATTGGTAGATTTTTTTCACGAGCAAACTCCATGAAAGACTTGAATAAATCTTCACCTCTTGTGGACCCTTTTATTGGCAGAACAGCAAGACTTTCTTCGCGCAGTGTGTCACCAGCAGCATATCTTGCAATCACACTGAACTGCGACAAATGACTTACGTCTGTTGACTCATCCAAAGCCAGGGAAAAGAACGGCGCTGCATTTATGTCCTTCACTTGCGTTTCCTCCACTTGGGTTGCCATCATGACGGTACGATCATGAACAGTTCTTGCCGACAGAGGCATGTCTTGTATCCGTTTGATTATCTTGTCTTTGTTCGGAAGATCATCAAAAAGTTCATTGGCTACATCCAGCATGAACGTTTTAGCATACTCGCCATCTGTGAATGGTTTTCCGTTCCTCACTATTGCTAAAGATCCAGCAAAACTAGCGGAATTATAGTCACCTTGCCGGGTCCATACGCGGAGATGCTGCTGGGTAGCTTGCACCCTGCTCAGTAGCTCTTGGCACGCTTTCTTTCGGCTGTCTCCCGCAGGGTATTTTGATGCAAAGGTAGCATGTCGTGTGTCAAAGTGCCGCTTCACATTCGACCGTTTCATCGATGCAATTTTGTCATTGCAAATTAGGCACACCGCAGAACCTGCTCTCTCCACAAAGGCGAATTCTTCAGTCCATTCGTCCTGAAATGTACGATACTCATCATCTTTTTTTCTTTTCGCCATCTTCGTCGAAGGGTTAGCTTTGAGCTAATGACCGCTCAGACTGATTCAAAAGGGGGCGTTTACCTGTTTACCCAACAACGGCCAACGTGGGCTATTATCAGCCAATTAAAATAATGGACAATTGCTCCTGCAGCCAACTGCAACCCTGAAGCAGTGGAAAATCGATGGATGGATTAAAACAAGTGATAAAATTTTATGCTTTATCTAAAAAGCCGAAATCTGCGAGCCAGATGCAATCATCAAAAGAGCCACACCTGGCTCGCAAGCCATAGGTTCCCGACCCCTGCTCTAGTGGATGAGTTGAAGTATTTTGGGATGTTGCTCACAAATGGGGGTAAAGTGGGAGACTAAGAGGCAAAACAGGGCAGCGTTAGTAGGGATAAGGATGTGGTACCAGTCTGTGGTGATGAAGATTCACAAGACAACCAAACTGCAAGTGAGTAACTATCACCTATTGTCATAAACTGAGGTTGGATGGTGGAAATAGGCATCAATGTAAGCAAAGGAGGAGCTGGCAACTAAAACAGATGAACTTGAACTTGAACTATGAAGAGCAAAGCCAACAACAGAACAACAAATGAAAACTATGTATATGCAATAAAACCAAACGCAGACAATGACACTTATGGTTTTGAGCTGTAAGTACCGACCAAAAGAGCAAAATAATGAATTAATGATAATGAATAATGAAAAAAGCTTCTTCCAAAAGGGGTTTTTGGTGCTCACCTGGAAGGGGCTCAGATTAGAGAGAATATCTAAAGAGGTTTGTTGGGGTGGTATGAGCATGTTGGTCAGGATGGTTTCTGGGTTCTTCCTGAAGGAGAAATTATGGAAGAGCCCAACTGGAAGGGATGGATGGATGGATGGATGGATGGATGGATGGATGGATGGATGGATGAACAGACAGACGGATGGATGGATGGATGGATGGATGGATGGATGGATGGATGGATGGATGGATGGATGGATGGATGGATGGATGGATGGATGGATGAATGGACTTGTAGTGACTCAACAAAATATCTTAAAATATTGCGCTGTTTGCAACAAATTATTGTTACCACTTCTCAATAAGAGCCACTTTATAAAAGATTTATTATTGTTTTATAAACAAGTTATTTGTGAGTTATTTGTAGATGCTTTATAAAGCATTAACAAACATTTATTAAGCTGTTCATTCACTGAAACAGGCTCATTATTTGGCTAGATCAAATTCTACCATTTTATTCATCTCTTCATAATTTAGATTTTAAATAATAAACAATTGTCAATAAGTTACTTGGGAAACTAAATTACAATTACATGAATAATAAAAAAGAGCACTTTATCTTGCCAGATAGTGAGCCTGTTTCAGTGTATAAACAGTGTTTTATAACTGCTTTAAAAAAGCTTGTTAAGTGTTTACAAACTCATGAACAAATTGTTTATTAAAACCTTTATAAAGGGCTCTTATTGGGAAGTGGTACCAAATTCTCTATTTTTAACTCAAAGTTATTTTATTAAAGTAAAATACAAAATAGGTACAAGTCATGTAAAATGGTATAAGATAATAAATACTTTTAAAAAGAAAAGTCTCAATTTTTTTGCATTAACTTCATACTCCTGAGTGAAAACAACTAAGAACGTGTTAGATTGTCAAATGACCTTCAGCTTCTGTTTGTCTATAAATAAATATTTACAGGCTCAATTAGTCTCAAACAACTAAAACTAATTCAACTAATTCTTTATTCATGTGAACAAGCAGCTTGACGTCTCTGAGGCAGGACTCCGCACATCTGAACTAAAGTGCAGCATTACAACATAAAGCAGGTTCAAACTGTGTTACTTTAACGCACTATTAAAAAAAAAAACAAGCAGGATAAACCGAACTCAGGTGACTGAAGTTTTGATAAATTACTTGGGCATTTAGCATGCAGTTGTCAAATCTTACCTTTGATTCGGTCCCGCTCATCTTTGCGCCAGCTGTAGAAGCTCTGCTGAGTTTCTGAATCGGTCTGAGGCTGACCAAGCTGATGATTATGATGGGCCGGAGGGGCGTGTTGTGTTTTCTCTGTGTTTTGTATTTATGGCTGCCCGCGCAGCAGCCTCAGCGTGTCCTCTGCTGTCCTGTTACTCTGCTGCTTCTGTAAAGGTTGACCTTTTTCACTTGAAAGACTTAAATGCTCGTTAAAAGCTACAGAAAAACTAATCTGATAAGAAAAACACTGATGTTGTGGCAAATAAGTGGCCCACAAATATATTATATTCTGTGAAATCTTGTGCTTCATGTTAAGTCAGAAAAAATGCATAACAAAAGTTCTTTTGACATCATTGTATGTGTATTTTAAAATGCCTTAATGCACTTAGATCTAACTTTAAAACTTTTTCACCTTTCTAAGCATAGACTGAAGTTGGTCAAAGCTGCAAGAAGTCCACAGAAGTACAAGAATAGTTATAATTTTATTCCTTTTTCTCAAGAGATGGGATACTTGCCTTATTTCATAATGTCTAATGATTAAACACAGACTTATGAAGTTCAGTTGACAACAGCAACCCTCTACAGAGTCGGCAGGTGTTTGAGACAACAGGAGGATAAGAGCACAGCCTGCTGACGGCCACAGGTTGTAACAGACACAGAAACACAGTCTGTAAGGTAAATATGGTATAGGTTGTACTATATTTGTGGTTATAACAAACCGTCTATATCAGTAATTCTTCAAAAATATACATAGAACCCCCAAATTCTACAGGCTGGAACTGACATAAAAGGTGACAAATAAGATAAAAGTGACATTTGTGCTTTTTCTCTGTAATTTCTAGCAAAGCTTTTGTATTAGTAGAAGCTGTTTTTAGCCAGAATAAATATTATTAGTGAAAAAAAATGTCATTATTTTGAGACAGCAATACATTTAAGACCTCTGAGACAAACACAGTCTCTGTAGTTCTGTATCCTGTTATTAAAGCGCATCAGAAACTAAAAAAAAACTCATCTTCATTCAGAGGAAATATATTTGTTTTATCCTTCTGTTGTAATGTAGGCATGTAAAAGAAGACTATTCAATCTTGTCATTGTTAGTAAAAACCATTTTAAGTTTTTAACCTTTTCAGTCTGGCTGTTAACTAATCAGACTTCTGAAAACAGGTAGCTGAGAGGTACATAAAAAACTAAAGTGACAGAAAATCAGTATTTATCATGTTTTTATAAATCAGTCAGAGTTAGACTTTCCACAGTTCATCACATCAAATGTCATGTCCATGTTGTGGGTTAATCAGGGGGGTGATGTGAGCACATGTAAGACTGTGTGAGACAATTTATTTATGATCCTAAACATCCATATAAAAATAGCTAATATATGCAATGAAATGCGCACTGGCAGTACACATTATCTAACCAAAATACAGATTAAAAAAATGTCTTTTGCAATACCTATAAAATTGCAAACATGCCCTAATGCTGTTTTTTGTCTGACACTTCAGCCACAATCATACACCCAGTTCATCAATCAAAATAATGTCCCTTTTGACAAAATGGGTTTTTCAATAAAGCTATGTCAAAGCACCGTATTTTAATGTTTAATTCTGTGCACACACAAAAAGTTCATAATAGTGCTGGTTTATGTACCAGATTTTCAAAAACTAAAACTAGTTTCTAAATAATTTGAATGAGAATAATGTTAGTTAGAATTTAAACACAGGCAGCACTGATGAAACCTGCTTTTGTTGTTTAATAATTTGTACATGCATGTCCTCTGGCATCCATTAGGGGGTGCTGCAGCACCCTCTACACCGATACTTCCCACATCCACAGCCAAATGGTGACATAATAATAAATGTCAAACTTTAGTTCTGTTAATTTATAAGAGGCCGACTCATCTCCCACTTCTTTAATCACTTTGAGTCGTTTCGACTTTAATTTTTGCTTTAAGATTAAAAGTTTTTACTAAATCAATATTATATTTATATAATAACTATTCCAGTGCAATAAATTTGATATTTTTAACTTACGGGGAGTTTTTGTGGTTATAGTTTCAGTGTGACCGGCTTGAGAACAGTTTAATGCCTGTGTTTACCTGCGCGCTTCCTGGTTTGGCCACGCCCCCTGCAGTCCCCGCAGGTATCGCTCTCTGATTGGCTGTTTTGTTTCTCTGAAACTTGAAGCGACCGCACCAGCAGGTTTGACAACAGATGACCGGTTTGTTTTCAGCTTCGGTCCAACTCTCTGCTTCTTACTGCGGGGCTCTGAAATGGACAACTGGACCAGACCTGCCAAGATCACGTATAAACGCTGGACAAACCCAGAACCGGGGTAAAAAATCGTTTAAAAGTTGTGTTGTTTTGTTTTTGTTGTCATTTATTTTGAAAACGTGTTATGCTGTAATGTAATATCCCTCCGAGTAATGGAATCTGCGCGTGTGCACAGCTAATGCTACCTATGACCTAATTTAGGCCTATTTATTGTTGTGTTTTTAAAAAAATCAATGAATCTGCTTTGTGTGTGCGCTGACATGCAGGGATGAGGGAGGTTTTGTGGGTCAAACTGATGAGGACCAGGCCTCAGACTCTGAGATTTGCACTGTAGCCTCAGCAGCAGATCATTCAGGAGACAGCCAGTCTGCAAACAGCTATGGAACTATTCCAGCTCGAGGTTTGTGCATCTATTGTCATTTAGGCAAATTAGTCAGATATTTATTGAAATGGTTCAAAAGTAATGCAAATCATTTGTATTCCACAGTTGGCAAAAGTGAAAAATCTCCCCTACAAGTGAAGTCTGTAATTTATTCAAAGTATAAACGCTTCTTCTGTAGGTTATGGCCTATTTTAGTTTAAATTTGATATTATTTGTTCATTAATGTTTATCCAAGAAAAATTGCACTATAGTTTACACTTAGTCTGTCCCCTCATATCTTTTAATTTATTAAATCTATGACAATGCATCTTACTTTGGTCAAAATACTGAGTTATCAGTCAGATTTCTGATCCCTGTAGGAAATAATAATAAAATAGTAAATATATAAATGCCCAACTCAGCTGTAGTACTTTGTATCTCTGTTTCCCAATAATAATCATAAACAACAGCAACTCTTTCTGAATGCATCAAATCCCATTTAACACTTTAAAGGGATGGTTCAGTTCTTTGGAAGTGGGGTTTTATGGAAAGGTTATGGGCGAGTAATGTCTTTTCTGTTGTAGATAGCTTGACCTCAGAGTGGAGAAAAAGAGTTTACTTCAGACTGTATTGACGAGCTAACAGCTAGACTGAGGGGCCAAAGTGGATCCCTGCCGTATTAAAACAACTTATATCTCAAACATTTCATAGCAGTTCATTCAAATGTTTTATAAACCTTTACATTGACATTAACTTTGCATCACACGGTTATTCTGGGAGAAATATTATGACAACTGCAGGCTGCACTAGAAGTGCTACAGCCAGCTGCTACTACTATTTGGGCTTGTAAATAACCACATAAATCTCTGTAAACAACCATTTGATTCTAAATTAATGAGATAACTATGAAAGGAAAGCTCGTTCAAAGAGCTATCTGCAACAGGTAGGATATTCATATTCATACCCTTTCCACAGAACACCATTTCAGATGATCTGAACTATTGTTTTATTGGCTTTGATTGGTTAGTGATTCATCATTCATGCACCTTTTACAGAAATCTTCACTGTGGACGATGCCCTGGAGGCCATCGGATTCGGAATCTTTCAGTGGAAAATTTCCCTCGTCACTGGACTGGCATGGGTAAAAATCTAAAAATAAAAACTAGGAACGATGTCTCTCGGATGTCTCACGCGTTGCTCTGGTTCAGGTCGGTGATGCCATGGAGATGATGATCCTCAGCATCCTGGGACCCCAGCTGCACTGCGAATGGAGGCTCCCAGGCTACCAAGTGGCACTCATAACATCCGTAAAGACCAACTGGCTGCTTTTTTTAATGAACTTGTTGTCAGCTTAATGTGTACAAATGTTTCATTCAGCCTTTTCTTTTATCAGTTTGTCTTTATTGGGATGGGGTTGGGTTCACCTGTGTGGGGAAATGTGTCTGACAAGTACGGCAGGAAACTAGTAAGTGCCATATTTTGGGAGTATTTTTCTTTTTTTTTTTAAGAAAGACTTACTTGCAATGCTTCATAGGTTTTCTGTATATTGCGTGTGTTTGAAGGGTTTGACACTTTGCATGTGCTGGACTCTGTGCTACGGCGTGCTGAGTGCCTTCAGTCCAGTCTACGGTTGGCTCCTGGTCCTTCGGGGCCTCGTAGGTTTTGGCATCGGAGGAGCCCCTCAGTCGTAAGTGTACGGCTTTATTCATATACAGTGAGCTAGATCTGCAATTCTGAAGGTGTTTTTGAGATAAACGATAAATATTCGCTCCGTTTTTAGAGTGACGCTGTACTCCGAATTCCTCCCGGTGAAGGCAAGAGGCATCTGCATCATGCTGATTGCGGTAGTTTAATTTTGTTGATACGGAAAGAGTTTTGTTTTTGGGGGTTTTTTGCCTGTATTTCGGTTTTTAACCTCAGGTCCCAGATAAAGTGCTCCACAAAAACCCCTTCTGATTTCTGCGTCTCAGGCTTTCTGGGCAATCGGCACTGTGTTCGAGGTCCTCCTGGCCCTGTGGATAATGCCCACTCTGGGCTGGAGGTGGCTGCTCGGCCTGTCCGCCGTACCGGTTGGACTGTTTGTTTGTTTCTGCTTCGTGAGTATGTTTCTGTGTCACAAAAGATCCCTGCAGTAAAAATAGCAGCTCTCGGCTCAGTGTTTGGGTTGTACACAGTGGCTGCCTGAAAGTCCACGTTTCGACGTGCTGTCGGGTCGGAGGGAAAAGGCCTTGGCGACATTAACACGCGTCGCTGCAGAGAATGGCAAGACAATGCCTCAGGGAACGCTGACTGAATATAAACAGGTGAAGTTTAACATTGTTTGCTTGCTCTGAATGTGACAACAGTTTTATTATTTATATTAACACACTCCTTCACGGTGTTTATGTTTCACAGAATGACCGTGGACGGGTCAAAGATCTCTTCACTAGTCAGTACTGGAAGACCACTCTTCTTTTGTGGTTTATATGGTTAGTTTAAGTAGCACGTGTCAGACTTTTTTAGCCTTCTTTAATGTGGTATTTGATCAAATTGATATATTTATTTAAGACGTACCAGCTGGGCAATGCAAATATGTTTGGGAGTGTCATCTTATCTTTTTATTAGGGATGAAGTAACGTCTTGTTGAGACATCCTGTTTGTTTTCTCTCTGCACTGATGGGAAAAAAAGGTATCTGTATGAGGTTTGCTTCTGTTCTTTTATCAAAAGGTTTGCGAACGCCTTCTGCTACTATGGGATTGTCCTGTTGACCACCGAGCTGTTCCAAGCAGGAGATTCATGCGGCGGTGTGTAACCCCGTCTTTTAAAATGATCAACTGTGTCTCGAACTTGAGCAAACGTAGGTGAGAAAACTCTCTTTCTTATAGTTTCCCAAGGGGCCAAGATAGAGCCGAGTTGCGACCTTGAGTGTAAATATTTAACATCAGATGACTACAAAGATCTTTTATGGACAACCTTAGCTGAGTTCCCAGGTAAAATGCTCTCAAATAGTGTTAAATTTTTTTTTTAGGTGTGGAGTTGTTCTGTGCTGTAAGGTTACTGGGTCATTTAACTGTTTTTCTTTTTTTTAACTTAAAGACTTGTTGAGTTTGCTCGCTTCTTAAGCCCAAAGTGTTTAGCTTAAAGCACGTGTGTAACGAAAAAAAATTGATTCTTGCACAGCAATTTATTCTCTTTCCATCATCTTCTTGCTTTTTCTTTAGGTCTTTTAATCATCCTTTTTGCAGTTGATTACCTCGGGAGGAAGAAAAGCATGGCGATCTGTTTCTTCATGTTTTCTTTGTTTGTTCTGCCATTGTTTGCCTGTATAGGGAGGTGAGTTTGCGGTTTATTTTACCGAAACAGCAGCAGCCCGTTGAGGCCTTCTGTATGTTTAACCCTGCCTCTCTGTTTGCTTCACGCAGGGTGGCTCTTACAGTCTTCATCTTCATTTCCAGAGCCTTCATCTCTGGAGGATACCAAGTAGTTTTTGTTTACACGCCAGAGGCATGTATGCCTTTCACATTAATCATACGTGTAGATGAGCTGAAGTTGTTGCAATATGCTTTTTTAAAACTGCTTTTGTCATGTAGGTGTTCCCCACAGAAACCAGAGCTCTTGCAATGGGGACTTCGAGTGCGGTGGCGAGGATCGGAGCCCTGATTACACCCTTCGTGGCTCAGGTGTGCAGAAGTATTAGACTTACTTGTTTTCACACAAGCTCAGGTTTGACATTGAGGAGAAAATTCTCCAAATTGTTTCTAATCCTACAGAACATCAACAGTGTTTGGATGCAGGATTAGAAAACCATCAAACGGCTGTAGAAACTGTGCAGAGCTGTTTTGAACCCGGTTAGAATCATTGATACTCTTGATTTCAGAATATCTTCGGAAAAGAGAAAAAGCTGGCAAAGTTGTTGAATATTAATTTGTTGATTTTATAACACACATAAACAAATTACGCCAAAAAAAATACTTGCTTTAACCTAATTTTCTATGTTGTCATCACCTAAATGAAGTAATTCATGACTTTTAATTATTCCTGTTTGTGTCAGTCAGTATTAACAAGACAATGTAAAAATCGTCAGTAGGAGTTTAATTACATTTTTAAAGTAACTTCATTTCAGCCATCACAAAATACATAAAGGCTACAAAATTAAGCTCATAAAGAAAAGTGTAGTTTTAGTACTTTTAACTGGGCTGTTTGAGGCTTTCTTCACTCCCTCCTGATTTATTTTAATTGCCAGTATTTATGCATTGTAGCAATTTTTTTATCTTTAACTAGTTTCCCTGTTTTCAACATTATCACCAAACCCAAACAAATACCAAGACAGAACACTGAAAGTAAAATGTCTTAAATATAACAGATTGGATAATAGTATCTGAAATGGCACAACAGAAACAAATATACATTCAATGTTCATAAGTGAACTGTAAGAAATGTGATTTACGTCCATAAACTAATATTACCATCCAAAAGAGAGGAAAATGAGGATCCTTTTGACCAATATGAGGCCGTCATGACATCTGAGTGATTATTTAAAAGTGATATTCAGTGACAATAACACATACAAGCCGCCTTGGGGGGCAAAAAAAAGAGCAAATTTCCACAGATGCTAATGACATGAAGTGTTATGTCTGGTAAAGGATCAGAGAAGATGTCCTCTATGGTAAAAACACAGGTTGATGTTTAAATTTTGGGCACATTCGCTACTAACCCAAAACATATAGTGCTGAAAAAGTTATTTTATCCAGTTCCTACAAAGAAGTCTACAAAGTACAGGTTTAGATGAGGAACCATAGGGTCTTTGGCTGTTTAATATGTATATAATACATTAAAAAATAGTTGGCGTAACAATGCTGAGACTCCTCGTCGAAGGTGTAAGTTTGATTCAGCTGTTTTGTGTCTTTTGTGGTTGCAGGTGATGCTCAGGACGTCGGTGTATTTGACTCTGTCGGTATATTGTGGCTGCAGTCTGCTGGCTGCTATTGCATCTTTAATCCTGCCTATTGAGACTCTGGGCAGGGGTCTGCAGGAGTCCGGCCTTCATCGGGAGACCGGAGGGCAGGCGACCACTGCAACCAGCCAGTCAGAGGATGCACCACGCTCTGTGGACCAGTGATGGGTCAAACCAGGAAGAAGAGGAAGTCATATCATGTCCCAGCCTCCTCAGGATGTAACGATGGTCTGAATTATCTGGATGATGATGATGATGATGGGTGAGGAGGAGCAGGAGCTCATTACAAGCAGGGAGGACGAACCGAATGCTGACAGTCCGTGTCGAATCACAGCTGAAGGACATTTGTTCTTGAACGATTTTGTGTTTACCCTCCGTTATGTTGTTGGTCATCAAATTGTGACTTTTTGAGAAATGATTTTGCATATTTGCACAGTGGACATTTTAAACCTGGACTTCAAGAGATTTGAACATTTTCATTTATAAATGTTGATTCAAAGTAATACCATGTACTGTGTCATTTATGAAACTACATATTTTGTAAGTGAATAATCTCAGTATTCCATTGTTCTTCATGTGCTTCTGAAATTTTGTGTATTTTTGCTACATTTTCTGAGGCCTTTGTGTTCGTTTTTGACTGGATGAGATTAAAATTTGTATCGGACAATCGGAAAACCTTAAGGACAATTTTCAGATGCAGTGCTGGTGCTGAAAAACTTACAAAAATTCAATAAAAACAAAAAAATAGGATACTATCAAATCAAAGGTAAAAAATAGAATATTTAACTTGACGTTTTTCAAAACTTATTTAAATCTGAAACATATTTTAGCTCTCATTGCTCCTAATTGACTCTAATGTCATTGTGAAAATAAATCCAATCCAACAGTTTTACTTTATATAGTTTACCGGGCAGAAAATTGTTTTTTGTGTTTAATAATGAACTTAATATCCCTGTTATAGAACTATATTTCTCCTATAAGACCAAATGTGACTGTAAGAGAATAGGGAAATAATGAAGACTATTTTAGATTTTATTATTATTATGGATATTGCTTCGATTTGAATAAAAGTCAGTAGTTTAAATTATCGCTGTGGTTTAGGAGCTATTGAGCAACTAAACTTACCTCGATCTAGGTGGCAACTGTCTTTCAAATAATTGTAATAAAGAAGTTTTATTTCTGTAGGTATTTGAATAAAACTCAGAGGGTTTTTTTTTTTTTTGCAAGCTTTCGGAAACTCTTCACAATTTTTTAGAAAATCCACAGCATGAACTCAGAGGTGTGTGTGTCAGATTAATTTGAAATGTGTTTTTAATGGCTGCAGTTTCTTAAATGTCAGAATTTACTATTTTTCTACGACTTTATTGGAGTGGTCTCTTGGTTCAATAAAAAAATGAAGCTGTGAGACATAAAAGTTTTTTTCTTTTACTATTATCTGCCAACACTTTATAAAATATTGTTTGAAGAAATAAAAATGCTCTTTGCCATTCTTTCTGGTCGATAAATGAAATTAAACATTCTGTTTATCTCTGAGAAATTTGTAAATTTGCAGTATTCACTCTCTGGATAATCTGAATTGCTCTGTTTTGGAATAAATATGATATTACAATTTTATATGTGTCAGAACAAAGCATATGTGCAGTAAAAATCTGCCAAACTCGGCGGATTTTACTGAAACTAGCTGAATATAAAGCTAGCAGCATCGTATGGGACTTCCTAGTCTGGTCTGTCACCTTGACAACATCGGACCAATGACGGCGCGCACGCGAACTAGGCCAGCCAATCAGAGGCGTCCGGCAAATCTGCATGTCATTTCTGCTCCGCTCTGTACCTGCAGCGTGTTTTGTTTCTGTCTGAGCGTCAGCGAAACGAAACGGACCGAGCGCTGGGTACGAGCTGAGGGGGATTTCTCGGCACCTTTCTGCTCATGAGGACCCCGGCGGCCGCGGAGGACTCGCGGAGCCGGACCGAACGGGAGTACCGCCGGTGCTGCTGCTGCTGCTGCTGGAGGAGGAGGAGGAGAGTCTGACTCGGCGTTTTCTACCCGGTGACAGGGAGACAAACAGCGGCGCATCCCTCCATCCCGCTCCCCTCCCTTCTCCCGCAGCCCACCCGGCCATGGCCCTGGTGACTCTGCAGCGGTCTCCCACCCCCAGTGCAACAACCCC
>NC_051443.1:17396896-17475249 GCF_001649575.2 Kryptolebias marmoratus
TGTGTGTGTGTGTGTGTGTTGTCATCCTGACAGGTTATTGTTTTGCTGCAGCTCGGGCAGCAGGATTTGTAAACAAAATCCTGCAGAGGGGGAGGGGTGCAGGCGGGTTTTAGCTGTCAAGACAAAGTGCTCATTTATGCTGCTGTGTTGCACCCAGGTGGGTCATGATTTCGGTGGGGGTGGCGTGTGTGTGTGGGGGGGATGCCTTGTTTTTGCATTCACAGATTAGGAAAGTGTTCAAGTGAAGAACAGCTGTTTTCACAATTAGGTTCACAAACCCTGAGCTGCTGTGTTTGACCTTCAGCAATCATGAAAACATTACAACGCAATGAGATGAAGAGGTGGAAATTGTACTGTTTTTTGTGAAATATAAGGTAATTCTGACATTTCAAGCAGCAACATATCTCAGAAAAGTTGGGATGGGGGGGCGACAAAAGACTGGGAAAGTAAGTTATACGAATAAGAAACACCAGGTGTCATAAGGCGTGGAGACAGAGGTGAACCCAGAGCGCAGACTCATGTTTCTTTTAAAATAAAACTAATTTATTAAAGTAAATATAACCAAAACAAAAGGCTGGCGTGGCAGCAGAAACAAACAATAACAAAATCCAGAATGAAGGCAAGGCAATGAACAAAGAGACAACCAGTATGACAAAACGGAATGACCCAGTGACAAATGACAAAACAGAGACCGGTTTTAAAGACAGAGGGAAAATGATTATGGGGTGCAGCTGTGGACTAAACGAGGAGCAGGTGAGGTGGGCGTGGCAGGGATGAATGGAAAACTACTGGGGAGGTGAATGATGACAAGGAAACAGAAAACCAACAGACAATCCAAAACAAGAAACCAGACTCAAACAAAGAACCAAAACACTGACATTCATGACACCAGGAGGAGCTTTTTGAAACGAATCAGGTGAATTAGTTAAGAGGTCAGCACAGGACTGGGGATAAAAAGAGCATTTTAGAGGCTGAACGTCTCAGAAGTAAAGATGAGCAGAGGTTCATCAGTCTGTGAACAGAAGACTTTGAATATCCCAACATCTACAGTTCATGACATCATCAAAAGGTTTCAAGAATCTGGACAAATCTCTGAGCTCAAAGGCTGAAAGTCGATCCTGGATCCTGTGATCTTCAGACCCTCAGGCTGCGTTAAAAACAGGCCTGATTCTGTTCTGGACATCAGGAACACTTCCAGATGGTTGTCTGTAAACACAGCTCACTGCTTAAAGCTCTATCAGGCAGAGAAGAAGCCAGATGTGAACACCGTCCAGAAACGCTGCCGTCTTCTCTGAACCAAAGCTCGTTTAAAATGGACTGAGGCAAAGAGAGAACTGTTCTCAGGTCAGATGGATCAAAACTTGAAATTCTTTTTGAAAACCACGAACGCCACTAAAGAAAGAGGGACCCTCCAGGCTGTTATCAGCACATAGTTCAAAAACCAGCCTCTCTGATGGTATGGGTGTGCATTAGTGTCTATGGCATGGGCAGCTTGTAAAGGCTCCATCGATCCAGAAAACATACAGGTTTTAGAACATCAGCTCCCAACTGTTTTAAGGAAGACCTTGCATATTTCAGCAAGACATTGCCAAACTGCTACCGCATCCGTAAGAACAGCATGGCTTCAGAGCAGAAGAGTCCAGGAGCTGAACCGACCCGCCTGCAGTCCAGACCGCTCATCACTGAAAACATCATGGAACAAAAAATATCCAGCAAAGACGAACCAGGACTGGAGAACAGCTACATCCTCCACAGACAGAATGGGACAGCGTTCCCTCTAAATCCTCCAGCAGCTGCTCTCCTCAGGTCCAGATGTTTGCAGACTGATGTTAGAAGAAGAGGAGATGCTCCACAGAGGGGGAAACATGGACCTGGAACAACTTTTGTTGAGATGTGTTGCTGCCATCAAATTCAAAATAACTTTTTTTTTTTTTAAATGCCACAATTTTTTTATTTTTACGTTTTTATGTTTACTGTGTTTCATTTTGAACAAAATATGGGTTTTATCAGATTTGCAACTCATTGCATGTTGGTTCTATTTACATTTTACACATTTTTATTTACATTTCCCGACTTTTGGGTTTTAATATTTAACCCATCATCACAATATATTAACTAACACCGACTTCCCTGAGGCTTTAAATCTCAGTAAAATCAGGTCGTCAGTGTAATTAGTTCTTTATTTTTGTGAATTTCTGCTCTGAAGTGAGGCAGACTTAACTAAAATGCAGGAATGACCACTTTGTTGTTGTGTCGCTTTCAGCAAAGCAGCTCAGCATAAATAATGAAATAATAAATGTTAAACTAATGAACGTTTGTGTGTTTTTGCTGATTTAGTGCTGTTTATAGGATGCTGCCCAGCAGATAGCTCCAGCATGTTGTACCACACAAGAACAGAAAACTGTGCAAACATTTATCATGATTTTTTTTAAGTACTGCTCCGAATTAAAGGCCTCTCTGATTCCTTATCGACAGCTGAGTTTATTTTCAGGGTTTCAACTGAAACTGCTGTCCGTTTTCTTTATGTTTCAGGATTTTGGAAGTGACGATGACAGGAAAAATAATCAACGGTGAGTCCTTTCTTCAACTAAATATGACATTGTTTACAAAGACATTACGTTCGTCACTGTAGATGTTTGCTCTCTTCCTTGATGAAGAGCGTTTTCAGGTTGCCTGCCTGCATGAGATCAAATGTTTCGTTCCGCCAGGGTGAAAAAGGCAGAAAGTCTTTTACATGTTTCAGACTCGAAAAGATTCAACTTGGCTTTTCTCTCATCCGTGCAAAAAGAAGTTTTAACAACTGAAAAGCCAGTCTTTGGACCGTTTTCTAAGATTTGGCACAACTTAGAGTTTAAGTCTTCTGAAGCACAATCAGACAAGCCTAATTTCTTTAATTCTTTAGGTTTAGAGGTTCAGGTTCAGCTACAGCGGATGAGAAGTGCTTCAGTCATTGTCAGATTTCTCTAAAGACAGGTGTGAAGCCCGGCTGTACAAACTGAGCTTTCAGAGCTTATTTTGGGTGTTGTCTTTTATGAAATGTAATTTTTAGACTAATCCTAAGATCTTAAATGCATCTAAGGGGATTTTAGTCCAAATTGTTTTGCATTTTTTCTTGCTGTAATCTTTTCTTTCTCCTACTTCCTACCCCTTTTTTAAGTGAAGTTGATCTTATTAATGGGATGCTTGATTCCTGTTTTTTCTACAAACACTGTTGGTTATTATAGATTAAATAAGTCAAGATTTGTTGAAGTAAATCAGAAGCTCGTCCTTCTAATGGTCTAAATAGAGTTGGTCCCTCGGTGGGTCGAGCTGTTGGGCCTGATGTTCAGTCAGGGTCGGTCGCCTCCTTTTGTGGGGTAAAGTGTTCTCGCTCTGCACATATTCTTTATTCTTTCAACTTGTGTTTTTTTTTTCTTATTCTGACACCTGTGAGACATAAAAAGCGGTGTGCTGTCTTAATTCTGACATTTTAATTATGAGGAACGCAGATAAACATGTGGAAGTGTTGAAGCAAAGAACCTAAAGCTTGTGTTAACGGGTTTATTTTTATTTTTTTACCAAGTTGTGAAATCAGAACTTGGTTTTGCTTCATCATTGCAGAGACGTATGTGAAAGCTGAACAGATAACAGGGGGAAAAAAATCTATTTTAAGATCAGTCCAAAACAGAAAACTGTCTCCTAATGAAGACTAAGGCTACGATCACACTGCAGGCATATGTGACCTAATTCCAAATTTTTTTCCACCCGATGCGACACACATTAGATTTTTTTCCTGGCAGTGTGAACGTGACAAATTCTTTTTTTTTTTTCACATCTGAGTCTGATCAAGGTCGCATTTAAAATGTAAAGTGAACGACCACGCCAAAAAAAAATCAGATTTCAGCAAAAGATGAGCTTTAAGGCTTGCAGCGTGAAAGTAGTCTAAGACAAAAACAACTATGCATTTATTATTCTTTCTTTTCTAAAACATTCACCTAGCTATATTTATTTATAAAACCCCTCTGTGTTAGATATATTAATGTGTTAAATGAAATATTCTTGCAGAAATCTATTGAAAAAGGTCGATCAGAACAAAGTGCTGAGCTGAAAATTTTAAGTAAAACAAGGAACAGAAAGAATATTTAAACTTAAATAGCTCTGGTGAAGTGAAAACCGGAGCCAAGCTCTGTTGGAACTGATGGGATGTGAGGAGGAGAGTTGGTTTAAAGTTTTAACTAAGATGTAGCAGTCCCGTCAAGGCCATGAAAAGTTAGGTGATCTTAATTCAGACATTTTGTCGTTAGTTTAAGTAAGAAAGGAAGTTTATGTATTTTATTAGATTCTTTACTTTGCTGCAGCTTTTCATTGACCTTAAGGCTTTTTAAACACCAGCTATGAAAACTAATCTGGCAGAAAATGAGCTTGTTTTGTCCTCTGAGCTGCAGATTGATAATAAGTGTTTCAGAGCTTATTTAGTCTCTTATTTTCTCACTGTTGCCAAGGAGACAAATCAGCTGAATGAATGGTTGATTCAACATGACAAGTTTTTTTTTTAGGTATTGTACTCGGTTACATAACAGAAAGTGCACAAACTTTCGTCCCCGCTCAGACACAAAGCTTTTCTTTATCTACCCCGACTTCACGGCAGCCCCGGCATGTGTCAGCAAAACGTTGGCACAGACTCCATCTTTGTGCTAGATGTGTGTTCGCCACTGTTAGGGGAGGAAAAACAAAAAAAGCCCCGTCATGTTTTGTGATTCGTCAGTCCTCATTTGGCATTCTGCAAGTCAAACACGAGCCTGCCGCTGTGTAACATTCCCACCGCCTGCACTCTCTCTCGCATGAATCGATGGCATTGTTGCAGAGCGCTGCGCGGGGAGAGAGAGAGAGCCCATCGCCGAATCACGTGCCGCGAAGGAGGAGGGCGAACGGGAGCGGGGGGTCTCGGTTGGCCTGGCGGCGCAGACATGGACGCGTCAGGGCGTGAGATGGAGGAGAAAGCTTTGGGAGAACATAAAGAAGGGCATGGAAGGAGCAGACGAACTAAATCAGGCCGCGGGCAGAGGAACGGGCAGCGGTAGAGGATGGATACAGGGCTGGTAAACAAGAAGGGCTTTTCTGGCTGAGGCAGACTGTAAGGAATAAAACCAGCAGGATGCATCTAAAGTCTGGATGTGAGGAGAAAGCTGCTCGGACTCGGGGGGAGATCTGTCGCATGTAAGTTCCCGAAGCAGGAGAGAAGTTGAAACTCCACTTGTAGCTTCTTTGAGCTCACTTCCTGTTGGCGTTTTATTTCCTCAGCACATCGAGCTGTAGAGTTTCTCCCACAGACGCCAACTCATTGAACAATCCCATGAAGGGAAGGTGCAACAAAAGGCCCTGTGACAGTCCCCATCAGTCGCGTCAGGCTTTGTGTGTTTTTCACTGAGAGAGGATAGAAACTGGGGTTAAGGACAGCAGCACAGGAACACAGGCTGAAGTTTTCCTTTTTGTGTCCTTTCACATCTGAGTTCTTCATTCATCACCAGAGGACAGATGTGGTTTAATGTGTGATTCATAAAAAGGTCATGAAGATGTAAAAGATCCTGGATCAGAACACTGCACACTTTCAGCTACAGAATACATGAATAGTCTCTTTATTGTTCTCAGCGATCCAGGCAGCACTAAATAAAACCCCTTATCAGACAGCAGCTATCCAGCTTTAATAGTTTAATCAGTCAGCATTTAGACACGCCTATAATAGTGATTGAGACTGAACCGCGTGTCAGCTGACCTGCAAAATAAAGCAAAGTTTTGTCTCTCAGTCATGACATGTTGGCAAAAAAAAGAAAAAGTCTGACACTTAAAACAAATGTTTTCTTGGTTTTTGTTTTTATTTTCTTCCTGTTGAACAAGAACGATTACTTGTTACTAATTGCTTTTATTGCATTTTCAGTAAATCTGTTGCAGTCGAATGTTTGCTTAGAGAAAAACGTAACTCTTCACCTGGACTTGGTGGTTCTGTCTGTAGCTTTTCACTGCCCGCTGCGTAAAATTAAAAATAAAATAAAACAAACATCCTCCATCCTTTGAAAACAACTTTGCACATACAGTAACAAAAACTAATTTTTATATCGTATTTAAATAATCTATTTTATCCAACAAACATATTTACAGCCAAGGAGCCAAGGATAGAGGAAGTTATTGTACGTGGGGGAAATGTTTGTTGTATTTGTTTAAAGGGTTATTATTTTTCTCCTCGACTAATTTCACCACATAGCTATTTATGATTTAAATCCTGACGTATCTCAGCTGACTGATGTGGAGAATGTTTTAAAAGAAAGTGTTTAATTAAGTCTGACTGGGGGAAATGAAACAATGACCGGCTTGGTGAAGTGGTTGAGATGATTATTGTTGAATTATTAAGAGCTTAATTGAGTGTTTTCTGTCTTCCAGCCTCAGCGAAAGCTTCTTCATGGTCAAAGGAGCTGCCCTCTTCCTCCAGCAGGGCGGCACCGCACAGGGACCCAAAACTCCCACGCACCACAAACATGCAGGTTCGAACACACACACACAATAGCTTTGTTTCTCACCCAGACCAAAGTGAAGTTGTATTTGCTTTATGATATCTGATAATAAAGTGTGTCTGATTGGAAACCTGATTGCTTTTAAGGAATATGATGTTGAAAAACGTCACAAATTTTAATGTTCAGTATTTATCTACCTGCTTTAAAATGCCAAAGTTACCATTTGGTTGATTTGATTAGCCCTTTACATGACTGGATCAGCCTCCAGTTCTGCATTCTTGTTGTGAATCTCAGTGCAAATAAACGCGTTGCTGTTTCATCTCCAGGTGATTTACCTCAGCACCTGCAGGTCATGTTCAAAGTCCTGCGGGCTGAAGATCGCATCAAGCTGGTCAGTTGTTTTTGTTGCTCTTCTTGTGTGAATTCATTTATTCCATTAGAGCTGACATCATGACCTGATGCTTCGTCACGTGCATCTGTGGCGACCACCTTGTTTGACTCCGCCCTTTTTCTGCTAGAATTAAAGTATAAAATGTATTGAATGTTTAATAATCCCTCCCTGAACAGCTGATGATGTAGATGAACGGTGTGTGGTGGAATATTTCAATAAAGTTTTAGAATTTTAGTTTGTGGATTAACATTAAAACAGGCCTTCTGTAAATCTATTTAATTATATTTGGTTACTATTTCTTGCGCCTTCATGTAAAAAAATGCTACCACTACTCTTTCATTTCTTGCACTGTTAAACAGTATGAACATTCAGAGAATTAAAGCCTTGACAGGAAAGTGTTTATTGAGATTTTTATTATCACTCGCCACCATAAAAGCAGGGTAGTAATGCAATTACTTGGGTGTGTGCATTCAGAGCATTCAAGTGATATGCGTTCCTTCAGGAATGCTAATGTCTTTCCTTAATGTGTCATTTTAGTTTGCTGTACAGCCCGATAAACTGGTCTGTGCAGAATCTGACTAGTTGACTGCTTTCGTTTTTATTTGTTAAAAGGCAAGAAAGTTATTTTGTGACCACTTTACACTTAATCTGTGTGGACTTCAAAAATCAGATGCGGGTCATTAAAATGGGCATATTTTGAGTTGGCTTTGGACTTTTGAAGTAATATAAATGTATGTATTTTAAAAAGGGAGACACAAATTAGTCTACAAATCATGTTTATGCTCAGGAACATGTCAGGATGAGATCCTGCGGCCCTGTTTGTTTTGTTTTGTTTGTTTGCTTTTTTTCTTATGTTATAATAAAGTAGAAGATCCGTAATCCATACATTAAATGAAATGTAGCTTTCTTTTTTCTACCACTTCTTTTGCTTCCCAGGCTGTGCGGTTAGAAAGCGTCCGGTCGGACCGACTGCGTTACATGGTTGTTATCTACACCAAAGGCCATCAAGGCACAGAGGAAAATATTGTTCTGGGGATGGACTTTGCAGACAAGGACAGGTATATCTTCTGCAGCTGTGCGTTCTGTGCACTACCATTCAGTTTATTTGATTTGCTGAAATCATTTCCTTCCTATCTCTAGTAAGAACTGCTCCATTGGGATGGTCCTGCCTCTGTGGAGCGACACCAACATACATTTAGATGGAGATGGGTGAGTTTCAGTCACTTATTACGTTAAAAAATGTAATTATTAAAACATAAATTAGTTTGCTCTAGTTGCAATGTGGGTTTTGCTGCCCCCTAGTGGCGGTAATATGAGTTATCTCCATGAGAACAGTTCTTGCTGACCTGTTAACATCGTCAGTATGCTGGAGGAATGTTCCACCGTTTGGTGTCATGAATGGTACCACGAACGAGCCTCGTCCAGTCTCACATGCACCCATCAGCCACCATCTTAATCTGTACTTAAACTCATCCTCCTCCTCCTCCTCTTCCTCCCGCAGAGGCTTCAGTGTGAACACAGCGGGGCGGTCGCATGTCTTCAAGCCTGTGTCCGTGCAGGCCATGTGGTAAGTCAGCTTTCATGATGGAAGTCTGGTCTCGCTAGAACATGGGTGAAGGTTGTTGATGTACGTCTACAACTGGTCAGTTCGATTCAAGATGGCCACTGCAGCCTGCTGACGTTTAATTAACAAAAACGCCTATAACTCAGTCATTTTCACAGATATCAACCTCAAATCTGATGTGGTAGCAGCTGACAGGCATTCACAGCACATACTCTGACTGTGGCCTTTGCAATATTTCATGAGATTGAACGTAACATTATTTTCACAGTTTGACCAAAACAGCTGCTACGCTGTTATTTCGTAACATGAGATGATCCTAATCTAAAACTCTGACATAAAAGGTGACAGGAGATATGCATTCCTACAAGGAATTCTGGGCATTCATTTTTCAGGAGCTTTCTACTCTTTTTTTTATGTCCATAAACAAGTTTATGCCACAGATTGGGGACGCACACAAAAAAGTGGAAAACACACTTAATACACAGGGCTCTGAGATCTCAGGAAAAGGACAAAAAAATGTCTAACAATGACTGTTTCCTTAACTAATTTCCTAAAAGAAATGTTTTGTTGTTATTCTAGCCCTAAACACGTTACTTTATGCGTGCAGCAACATGAGATTTCATGTTTGTGCTTTGAAATTACAAAGCTGGTTATTAACTACATGTCTCTGTTGGTAAAGTTTGTGATTTAAACAAATACTTTTGTCCAGGTTTTACCACTTTTAACAGGAGCTATTACTTTGAGCTTACAGACTTAGATAAAAATACAACACATAGACATAATTAGAGAACTATAAACATGTCTTTGTCGTAAGCTTTCATAGTCACATATATTTTATTTTACATTTGATTTAAAATTATAAAAGTCTTTTTGGTTTGGTGAGAATAGCAGCAACTCCTGAATATATTTAGGAGAATGTCCTGCTGAGGCCATTATTATGATAAACCTCAACAAACTGAGTGTTTGTAGGGTTGGAGTGCCACCTGGTGGTCACTTATTAAATTACAACAACGTTTCCCTTGAAGCTTTTTTTTAATTCAATCTGATTTATCGCTTCATATTTACATCGTTCCGACTTATCGAGACTAAGCATACTTCCACAGGTCTGCCCTGCAGGTCCTTCATAAAGCGTGCGAGGCGTCACGCCGCTTCAACTACTTCCCAGGGGGCATTGCTCTCACGTGGATGGTGTTCTACGAGAGCTGCATCACCTCGGAGCAGAGCTTCATCAATGAGTGGAACGCCATGACAGACCTGGAGACCACCCGCTCTGACTCTCCCAACATGTTCGTCGACCGGTGAGACCCCCGGAACGAACCAGAGCCGAAAGCGTGGTTTATTAGCTTTAATGTTTGAGGATCTTTAAGGCAAATCGATGACTTTCATCAGTGGGAACTCCTTTCTTTTTACAGGCCAACTGAACGAGAACGAACCGAGTGTCTCATTAAAGGCAAACTTCGCAACATCATGATGTTCCAAGACCTGGAGAACATCACCTCGAAGGAGGTGCGTGGCCCACCGTCGCCCCAGCAGTGCGTGGGGTTGGTCGGGACCGCTTCATAATCTGAGTTTAGGGAAAGATGCACAAAGAGTTTGAAATCAGCTGTGTTAGGAAACAAGAGCAGCGTAGCGTTTTGGTTAGAGTAAGGATTCCTCCTCAGCTCATCGTGAGGAGGAGAAGGATGACTCTTTATTTTGTGAAAGTTCTGGTTTCAGTAAAGATTTTTCTTCCTCAGATCCGTAACGAACTGGAGCAGCACATGAGCTGTAACCTGAAGGAATACAAGGAGTTCATCGACAACGAGATGCTTCTGATCCTGGGTCAGATGGATAAGGCCACACTGATCTTTGACCATGTTTACTTGGTGAGTTGGTTCTCTTCTTGAATACTTTTGTTTGCAACTGGCTTAAATTGGACCAACAAAAACAGAAAATACTTTTTAACTTTATATGACAAAATGAACATAGTTCAAACGTTTATATTTTAATGGCTCTGTTGTTGGTTTCTTGTGATGTGAACGTGTGAGTATCAGTGTGTTGTAGGAGTTTTTTCATCTCTTATCTCATATTGCCCGCTGCCTTGCAAGCCAAAATTTTAAACAAAGATCTCATGCGATCTGTTAGCCCTTGGAGTGATGTGATGGGGATGACTCTCAGCTACTACTACACTAAAATTTAGCTCAATGTGTGAAACTGGCTGAGGTATAGTTATTTTTGTGTTTACTAAAGCGGATTTGCTGTGGTGGCCATCCTGAGTTGGGTTGACTCTAAAAGTTAATCAGCTGTAGATGTTCATCTGTTGATTATTTTCTGAGTAGTTTTGTTAAAATCTATCTAGTGATTCATAAAATAGTTTGCTAACAGACATCAAAATGTACACAGACACAGCGCACAATTTTTGGTGTTTAAATTTAGATAAAACAGGGTTAAAAATATTAAATAAGTAGTTTTTTTTAACTAAGTTTCTGCCTTTATTTCCCCTGCAGGGCTCTGAGTGGAACGCCTCCAACCTGGAAGAACTACGAGACTGCGGGTCAGCTGTTATTCTGCGCTTTTATTATAAAATCTCATTCATTGTTTTACAGTAATTTAATAAATCTACACTATGTTTGCATTTTGGATGGATATACTGTATTATAATGCACAGATACTGAGGCGTACTTGTATAAGTTTGCCTCTAACTGATAGGGTCTTTGGTAGATACAGGTAAAAAGTACCTTGTAAAAACAATGAAGTATGCCTAAAAATGGGATTTGTAATCAAAACTAATATTAAACCTGTTAAGTAGCAGCTAAATTACATGGGAAATAGAGCATTAAAGCTTTATTTGTTTCGGCTGCAGAGTTGGGTACATTCTGAACGTTACCCGAGAGATCGACAACTTCTTCCCCGGGATGTTTTCTTACAACAACGTCCGCGTGTACGACGAGGACGCCACAGACCTGCTGGCCCACTGGAACGACACCTACAACTTCATCGTCAAAGCCAAGTGAGACTTCAAAGCAAATCGGCAACCTTGTGGGTTTCAGGTGCTTCGTGCAGATTAACCGCGAGCAGCTTCATATTAGTCCGACTGAACGGTGTTTCAGAAATGCTTTCATTTTTTTTTAGCCTTTTTCCCTGACTCTCATCATGCTGCATCACGAGCGGAGATGTGAAATGGTGCAAGCAGTCTGGTTGCTATGCAACTGTCTCCACTCATTAACTTCGGATAAAACTGGATTTTTGTAAAGATCAAGTTGAGGCAAAAGGGATTCCCCGAAGTAGCATTTTGACAGCCATAAGCAAAAGTAGAATATAATTTGCTGGGTTTTTTTAATGCTAAAATTTCCTCAAATATAACATGTTTTTCCCATCTAATAGGAAGAATAACTCCAAGTGCCTGGTGCACTGTAAGATGGGAGTGAGCCGGTCGGCCTCTACAGTTATTGCCTATGCGATGAAGGAGTACGGCTGGTCCCTGGAGAAAGCGTACAACTATGTTAAGCAGAAGAGGAGCATAGCTCAGCCAAACGCTGGTTTCATGAGACAGCTGGCGGAGTACGAGGGAATCCTGGACGCCAGGTGAGCAGGTCCACAGCTTTGCTCAGCGACACAGTAAAGTGTTCTTGTACGTTTATTTTACTCTCGTGTATTCGCCACTTCTTCCCTTCTCTTTCACCCCAAAGTTGCTGTTGGTTTTATTTTACAGTAAACAGCGTCACAACAAGCTGTGGAGGCCTGGCGCCGATGAGGAGGGATCCGACGACCTACAGGCGTGCGGTCACTGCGCCGGTGGGGAGGAGACACCAGTGCTCAGGGACGAGGAAGCCTGGGGAGGCTGCGGGCCGTCTCCATGCAGGGGTCTGGAGATGGAGCCCCTGGACTCTCTGAACTACAACTACTACTTCAGACGTTTGTCCGACTCTGCGCTCGACAGCGAGCCGTCCACCCCGGTGCGGGGGCCGCCGCTTCTGGGCATGGAGAGAGTTTTCATCGAAATCGAAGACGTGGAGAGAGATGCCCTGTTAGAGGACGAGGGTTTCCCCATGGCCCACTTAGCCCTGCCCGGAGAGGGTACGGCGGCTCAGACGTGCGGGCGCCTCGACCCCATGGAGGACATGAGGCTGAGGCTGGAGTTTAGCACTTTGGAAGAGGAGGACGAGGAGGAGGCCAAGAAAGAGGAAGCTGAGATGGCGGCTTTGGCTCAAACGCCTGGAGGTTCAGATGGGAGGAAAGTGGAGGAGGAGGCTGAGAGGACGGAGGAGAGCCAGCTGGGTTTAGCCAACCTGAACACCAACAACAGCAACCGCCTCGCCGCCAAGCGTAGCTGTCCTGCAGCTTTTGATGTAAGTACCATTTTGAAATAAAAGTCATAAAATCACACATTTATGTTGGATTAAAATGTTGCGTGGCTGCTGCTAACCCTGTTCTCTATCTGCTCTAATTTTTGGTCTTTCTAGGACAGTGCCAGCACAGGAAACCCTTTAAAAGTGAAGCCTTCCTATCAGTCCTGTAAAGACTGCATGCGTCTGCCACAAGGGCGGCGCTGCGACCGCCCTGCTGGGGGTCGCTCCCACCGCCTTAACCCCTCCCGCCACTGTTCCGTCCCCTCCATATGCATCGATCCTCCGGGGACGCATTTCCCCTCGGCCCCGATGTTCCACTCCCTGTCGACGCCTGCGGTTCTCCAGCCTAACCCCATTCAGCCCTGCGCCACGTGCACGCTCGGTGACGCGTCCGCCGGTCCCCAGCACGACCGCCAAAAACTGTTCTCGCCCATGAACTGCGAGGAGACGCCTCCCGACGGCGGCTCGGCACAGGCGGAGGACATGGACGAACCGCAGGAAGTCATATCAAGTACTGAGGGCGCCGAGGGCTTGAGTTTTGGTGGCGCAGGCGAGCAGGCTCTGGCTCAGCTACAAATGCCCGGACTCGGGATCAAATTTGGCGTTGAACTGAAGCTGCCGAGCCTGGCCATGGAGAGCCAGCTTCCAGTAGGGTCTCTGCCTTAATTCGGGACCTCTCGCATCGATTCGGTGGAGGAGCTGACTTAACACTGTCTCAACGACGGCGACGGCTGCAAAACATTAGATGACCCCTGCTGTGATGACCTCTACTGTAACGTCCTTTCTTCGTGGCTTCGTTTGAACAGTTGGCAGCAGTTTCCTGTACATTTGCAGAGACTGCTCTGAGGCATCTGGCTTCAAGCTCCAGATGAGGCTGGTCCTTGTCACTTGTTGATAAAGGCCCTGGATGGTTTTAGCCAAGATGTTATTTCCCTGCCTCTCAAATATAATAGGTCTAGGATTGTTTGGTGGCTTGTCAGACAGTCTGATTCCAGCCAGTGCTACATCCGGTACATCCATTTCAAACCTGTCTGGGGTAACTGTATCCTGCATGTTTTCAATACAGCTCAGCGACAGTATTCACAAAGGAGTTCAGTAAACATTTAACAGCTACTGCATCTCCACATATTAGCGCGTCAAACACTTTTAATTTTCCTTGCAGCAGCAGCAGCTTTTGCATCCTTATTGGGCATTTTTGTGTGAAAACATCAGCTGGGAGTCCTTTTTTTTTTTATTATTCTTTGTTTCGAGTCGTACGTCAGACGTCAAGCATTTTGGGCTGTTTTTTTGGTCAAAGACGGTTTTTGTTCTCTGTGCCGTGCGCCTGGTTCACCCTGATCTCCTCCATTAAAGTTAATTCAGTCTTGTCCTTTAAGTGCTTAGTTTAGCCCATGAATGAGTGCTGCAGGATTACGCCGAACACATGCCTAACAAATGTCTGTCATTATAAAATATTAGGAAAAAAAGACGATTCAGATTCAGGAATCAAAAACAGATGTAGTATTATCTATCAAAAAGGATGGTTTTCAGGTAAACTTTCATTTTATCAACCTTTGACTTGTGAAATTAGCTACCTGAACTGAACTGTTCGCTCATGCTTGAAAGAAGAACGGAAGAAAACGCGTTAAAATAGTCAGACATTAAAGAAGAACTTAAAATAAACTCACTTTGAATGGAACCAGAACAGATAAACACAGTTCAGCCATTTGAAGTTTATTGTTCAGTGAACTGAAATAAAATTGAACTAATGATAATTGAAAAATCCTGAGATTTCCTTTACATTAAAGACAACAGAAGCAACCTTTTATCCAGCAGCTGAGTAGTTTGGGACACAGCTCAGACAATCACCTTCTTCTAGCTGTATCATGTCAGATATATGCGCCGTTCTTTTCACTGTTCACTCGTTTGTGGCGCCACGGAGTGTTTTTATCTGCAGAGTTTACTGTTAATTTATGATTTGTTCTTATTGTTTGAGGCACGCTGGGTGTGCTGTACTGACTGGTGCCTGTATGTGTGCAGGATAAGCACATGGGAATTATATAACCGTGTCCGAGCACTTCAGGTAAAAAAGAAAACTGTGGGAAGAATGAAAGCCACTTAATTTTCCTTAAAAAGGTGTTTTTTTTCTTTAATTATTATGTTTCATCAGACTAGTATATAACCACAATGCATCCCGTGTTCCTTTTCCTCCCTTAACTCAACTTGAAAGAGCTGCTCCTCTAATTATTTATTAATATTTAGTTATGTTTTGTGTTTTCCTTGAGCTATGTTTGGGGGGGGTGGAATATAAAAGAATTACCAAAAGTTGTCACTGATATCATGCTTGTTTGAGACAGAAAAACGATCCAACGAAGAAATATTACCATCTTGCAGAATTGCTGTTGACTGTCAAAGTTTAAAAGAAAATGTTTATTTTGGGAATAAATGCTTTAGTTTAGCCAGTCGGTTGGAAACACTTCTCACCAATCACAATGCAGCTCTTGTGGATTTAGTGACGTGGTGGTTGAGTTGCAAATTGTAACCAAATGAGTTCAAACTCCTCTTCTTTTTATTGTGGAAAAAAAAGACTATGGCAGCTGCAAAAAAATGTGAAGAATTGCGAAAAGTCCAATAAGAGTCTGTGTTTGGTTTGTCCCTTCCTGGCTACTGTAGAAAATGGCCACTCCCTGTATAAGAATTGATCCATTAATTTAATTTTAATGCACAGAAACTTGGTTAATCTGACTAATTAACAGCTGGCTTTTGGTGTCAGTTTTAAAATGGTCCACAACTATAAAAAAAAGTACTAGTTTCAGTAAAAAGGCTGATTATTGTAAGATGCTTAGGGTTTGTTTTGTTGCTTTAGATTTTATTTTTTTCTTTGCAAGTACGTGTTCATATGATTGGACAGTTTCTGGACTATAATTGGTCCAGAAACTGCTGAAAGACAGGCGGCAAAAATGATTTGTGTCAAATCTGGAACCAAACTTTTTATCCCTTTAGAATACATTTAGTTTTTACTTTTGCAATTATTAGCAGTACAACATTTTGTTACATATTTACTTACATTAGCTTCTGTTTGGTTATGTTTTGCTGTTTTTGGTTTAAACTGACTTTGACAACATTAAAGTGACAGTTCAGATCATTTTAGGTGGGGTTCTGTGAAAACAAATAACGACTAATATCCTACCTGTTGTAGATCGCTCTTTGAGTGACCTCAGTTTGGAAAAGTAGAGTTTAATTCTGGCTGAACTGAAGTGGGACTGAGATCAAAATGGATTATGGCATTAACGTCATCACATTTATACCAGAATAAACTTGTAATTGGATGTTAAACAAGGTGTAAAAGTTTATAAAATAGCATTCAAATGAACCACTGCAAAGATTTTGAGGCTAGCTGTTCAGACTAGCTGTTAGCTCATCAATCCAGTCAGAAGTTAACTCAATATCTCTAAACTGTGGTCGCTCAAAGAGCTGTTTCCTGCAGGTAAGATATTAATTGTTCATAACCTCTTCGTAAAATTCCACTTCAGCTGTCTCTTTAAGTAGATGATTATTATGAAATAATAAAAAAAAATAACAAGTCAACCTCAATAGTATGCTGAAAAATATGCAGCCAAGTTGCAGTTTGACAGCTCTGGTTATGAAACTAAAACACCTCACGCTGTAGACCAACATTTGAACACCTTTAGCAGGAATCTAATTCAAATTCTCGGCCCGTCTACGCTCCTGACAGGTGAGCTGCCCGACGCCCGCGTGACTAAATCCTCGCGTCTCTGGAACCACAGCGCCACGTTCGGTCGTCTGCGTCACGGTTTTTTGCTTTCATATTGAAGTGCCTTACCTTTGGCCATAGCTCTGTTGGAGAAGCACAGCAGCCTTTGCAGAGCTTCTGTGAGTGTGTTGATGGTATTTGTACTTACCTTCACTCCCTGAATAGTTAGGCTTCTCGCAGTGTTTCCCTCGACACATAAATACTGTATGCAAACACACATTATGCTCACGCACACTCCAGCTTCCGCTCCATCAGTGCTCACTAATGGACTTCCATTTATTATTGGCCAATAATATTACCGTGTTTGAAATTGTCGAGACTTGTGGTGCTTTGTATCGGTTCGAGAAGCTGGCTGAAGAACCTTATTTACTGGAATAAGAAGTATCATTTACATCAAAATATTAGATAATTTGTCTTTAAAATGTACCGGTCTGTGCATATCTTTCCTCTGACCTACTTTAGCTTGCAGACATGGTCAATATTAAGAAAAAAAACAACAACGCTACCGTGTATTAAGAAGTACTCATGAGTTCTCGTGTTTATGCTGCATCAAAAATGACTCATCCAGGCAAGTGATTGCATTTAAAGCGACTGGGTTTTTGTTTTTTTTCTGTTTTTAACTGGATAAATGCCAGAAAACGGGCAACATAAAGACAATCCAGTTAAGAGCCAAGCATTGTGGACACTCGGACGTGTTGTGGTTTAAAGAAGTCCTTGTATTTATTGAGTATAGAGCACAAGTCTATCCCAAAGCATGTGAGGTTGAGCGGAGAACAGAAGACGTAGGGGAAAAAGCCTCCCTGGGAGTAAAATGAAATTCTGTTCATGTTTTGGTTTTTAGTCATTTTATGTACTGCATTGTACAGTGCCACTGTTTGTGTATGCACTTTTTTTTACCTTTTGTTAAGTTGTATCCAGTCTAATGGAAAAAAACATAGAAATAAAATGTTTTTTGCATCAACTGTGCAAATAATTCATTTTTGCATGGCTTAACATATAGCAGCATATTTCCATATTCTGTAAAGAGGAGGCATTTATGTGCTTAATTATAAACCTTAACGTAAGAGCTTTCAGCGCCACAAGTAACCACATGTGTCAAATTCAGGGCCCGCGGGCCAAATCTGGCCCTTATTAACTTTTTGTCTGGCTCCAGAGATAATATTTTAAATATAAAATAGTTTTAGCTCTTCCCATTTGGTTTAAAATAACTGAGTATGCTGTACTTATGCAGACTTCTCATGACATTTGGCCAACTTTGAAGCCAAACAAAATAAGATGGAGTTTTTTTCAGTAATCTTTAACTATGGTGTGGAAAGAGCAACAGAGAAGATCAAATGAGACCAATCTGCTGAACCTGCAGCCAAGAAAAGATGTCGGCTTTCTGATTTGAGTTAATGTGCATCAGAGCAACTGGGCCTGTTTCATTTATGTCTTTCCGTGTTCTCTTCTTATTTCAAAGTCAAATGTTTGGATTTTTAGTGAGGGTTTTCTTTTTTACCTGATTTGCTGGATTGTGATAGAGAGTACGGCATGAGAAATTAATGCTAATGATGTGTCTTTCTCAATTTGTTCTTTTCTCTTTATCTATTAACTTAAGTATGTTCTAAACTCTACATCAAATATAATTAGGAAAAGGTCATTTGTATTTTTAAAGGAACAATTTGGCATATAACAGCTAAAACCAAGGTTAAATTCAATCATTTTTCAATAAATAGTATTTTAAGGTTTTTAATTTAGGCCCAAACAAAGTTTGATAACCCCTGGTTTATTCAGTGGAAATTAAAGAAAAAGTTGCACTACAGAAGCTCCGAGACCTGAAACAGATCTGCCTGCTTCTGCTTTGACTCTCCCTCTCTTAGACAGACAGAACAGAAAACCCTTATTGGATTAGTCAAATGAAGTCAGGCTGACATAACGGAGCGGGAACAAGAGCCTCCAGACAGACCAAAGTCCTGCAGGACGACCTGCAGGCTGAGCAGCAGCTTCCGTAAGTATTCACCTCTCCTTACCTGTCAGGTCTTTTGATTTCAGCTAGAGCTGTTCCTTTTTAGCTGTAAAGAATCGTTTGCCAACACTTGTCAATCTTGCTTTTAATTTGAAACGCTAAGTTAGTTCATCAAAAGTTATTTTTCTAAAGTTTAAAAGTACAAAAAAATGTGCAAATGTCATGTGTTTGTGTACGCTGAAATATATAGCTGAAATTCAGGGAAAAAGCTGTTTTTTATGAGTTTGTTCTTGCATCAATTACCTGTGCCACCAGAAAGCTGCAGCACACTTTTGTCTCTTTATGACTGTGAGTCCTGCTTTACATGACAGCATGTAAATTTTACTGTCGGACCAGATCAGATGTCTAAAATATTTAACCCTGAGCTCTCAGTAGAGAGTGAAGCATTGGATCAGAAACAAAGACCGCACTGGAAAAACAAGGCCCCGTTCTAAGACGGAGATAATAGTTTGGGTACTCTTAGTCACAAGCCTCTTATAAACTGTTTTGTTACTATTGGAAGCATGAGAGACAAATGGGAAATGGAAAGGAAGGTTGGGAGGGGGGTTTCACAAGCCACAGATGCCACCCACTGCTGCCACTATAACACATCCCTCTGAAAATAACACTTTACACACGCAAAAACACACACGTGTGAGGAGTCATTGGACTGTTGTGAGCCACAAACCAGAACACCAGAGCTGTAGTTAAACTACATAGGCTGACTGAACGTTTAAAGGGTTTTATGTTAAACAAAATGATGTAATACTCCCACAACACCGAAGGAGAATTTACCATTCTGTGACGCCGACATTTATTTCTGCCTCTGAATGCTTTAAGATTCCCGTTTCCTCTGCCTGGATGCCATTCCTCAAACTACCTGTTTTCTCATGATCTACAAACAGGATGTATGGATTCTAAGTAATTAAATATATGTTTTTATAATTAAACTGTTTTAAACATTCAGTTAAACAAATTGGTGAAGCCATTCCACAGACTTCCCACATATCCTCCTGCGGGTACCATAAGGAAAATTTATGGATACACCGGAGCATAAATTCATGGAAATATTTTAATTTATGCTTGGGACTTGAAAGAAACGTTTCGTGAGTTTGAAATGGCTAAACCAGAGGACGCAAGAGAATACGCACGCCGGACATGTTCCCTCACTGTTCTCCTTTAAAACCCTTCACTGTTCTCATCGTGAAAAAGGGAGGAACACCGTTCACCTCAGCTCAACTTTATCATCGACCGCCGCCGAAAGCCGAAGAGGGACGATTGTGGTTTTGTCCCAAGGCCTGTGTGAGTGTGTGCATGTGTGTGTCTGTGAGCAAAATATCTCACAAACCACCGGACGAATTTTAATACAACTGGATGAACGTCTACAGCTTATTACCTTTTTGGAGTAAATCCAATTCAAGATGGCCGGAACAGCTAATTGACATTAGCCAGCACAAATATGCCTATAACTCAGTGAATTCTACAGATGTTGACCTAAAATTTGATGTGGTAGTAGCTGAGAGTCCTTCACAATGCACATTTTAAGCGTGGCATCTGACAAGGCGGTGGGTGATATGCAGTCTTTAAAAGAACACTAGGCCTTTAATTTATACAGCAACTTTCTTATATGCTTGCAGCCAAGAGCAAGCAAACACTGAAGAACTGAAAAGACAAATAAACTGCAGAAATACAAATAAAATAAAATTAAAAAAGAGCTGTGACAACATCTGGTTTTCAAGGTAATTTTCTGAGGTGCTGCAGATAACAGTTCAAAGAGGATTAGAAGATGTTGTCAGCTCAAGGTTCAAACATTTTACTGAATTAATTCATTGACCCATCAGAAAAAAAACAACCGTCTTTGTTTCTGTCACACAAGACAGACAAAATGGTTAGCCCCGTAACATTTTATCGTACCAAATTCAAATTAAATCTAATTTATAGTGGTTAAAATGTTATTTAAATAAACTACCACCTTCAACTATACTCTATTTTAGGGCCTCCAGTTCTTTGCTTGTGAGCTAAGAATACTCATCGCACATGTCAGTCAGAGTCTGCTGAGCTTTTTTCCCTTTGGATTAATCCCCCCTGTGCGCCATCCATCATGACTGCAGTTATACTCTGCTCATCAAACCTTGGGCAAACAACTGAATTTGTGAGCCGAAGCCGCTGTGGCTCGAATCGGGTATTCAGAGCGACCTTTCTGTAGATCCCCGTCATCCGAAACAGTCCGAAGCATTCAGACCGTCTGAGAGGCGTGCACGCCACAAACAGGCCTCGTCTCAGTAATTGAGGAAGCGTGATGCATCACGAAGGGGCAAAATGAGTTATTAAATTCACAAATTAGGCAAAGTTGATAGATTCAAAGAGAAAAAAAAGGATTCATAGCTCATGTTTTTTTTGTTTGTGACTTTTTATCTGACCTTGGCGCCCAGCAGCTGACCTCTTATCTGGCTTATCTTGTTTCTTTTTTGGCCTCTTGACTCACTGGCATCGGTCAGACCTGTTTTAATTATAGCCACCACTGCATTCCTTCCTGACAGAACAGATAGCGGGACTCTGGGAGGGTAAATAGAAGCTGTGCCTACAGATACACAAAGGGCAGAGAAAGGTTCAAGTTAGTTCAACTCGTGCATGCGCCGTGTTTGATATGTGTGTATCTTTTCTCATTTGCTGACAGAAAAAAAAAAAAACCCACCATGGGTCAAAAGCTGGAGAGGTTGTCTGAAAAGGATGAGGAGTCACTCAACAACTCTGACTGGTCCGAGCAAACTGGAGACACGCGGCTGTCAGAGACGGCAGAACCAGATGAGAGCAAACATCCGGACGATGGCAGCTCGGCAGCTCGTCAGGGGATTGGTGGGATTAGAGGACTCAGCGTCAGCAGCTTGGCCACTGGGCAACCGGGGAAGCTCACTGTCCCTTCTGCACGTACAGACCCCCAAACGGGGCAGCCAATCAGACCTGCGGGTCAGCAGGAACACCTTCTGAACGCCAGAGGGGAGTGGGTGGGCAGAGGCAGGGAGAGAATCGCTCAAACTCTTTGGGAGTCAAAAAGAGTCCCGAGCTTTAAGGAGACGAGACAAATTTCGAACAAAAAGCCTGGTTCTGAGGACAGGGCTGTGGCCTGGAGGGGAGCTACAGCTATGGACGATCAGGAAAATCAGAACCTATCAGAAACTAACAACAGTAAGACGGATCCCAACACCCAAAGCAAGGGTCTAACAACCTCATGCAATCCCAGCAATGAGGAGGACTTTGTGCTGCTGGAGAAAGATGAGACTTGGATGTCGTCCGATGTAGAAAGCAACAGCAAAAGAGGAGCTGAGGATTCTGACAACAGACTTCCACAATCTTCCGGGAATGCTCTTCAAGACAGGGATAATGAAAAACAAAGCACAGAAAAGTCCAATACTGCTGGAGCACGCCCTAAGAGCTCACCCGGAGACTGTTTTAAGAGGGAAATGAGTCAACATTTGGGTGAAGTGACAGGCAGCAGGTGTTGGCTAAAAGGAGTAAGTCATGTTGCCTGCAGGGAGACAACTGGTGGAGGAGCTGCAGGGACGGAGCAAAACGTCGCTGCTCACATCAAACCGGAGCCCACGCTGGCGCGAAGCGAGGCTAAAGATCAGGGACGACAGGTGGATCACAAGAACAAGTTTGCTGGAGTTGTGTCTCGGAGGGCTAAATCAGGGGTCGCGGGTCTTTTATCGAGCACAAGAAGAGACGACAGCAAGGCTCACCCTCCTCGGCCCATGACCCCTCCTACATTAGACGGTCAATCGGTTGCACTGGAACAATGTGAAGCGATGCCCTGTCCTCCCCTGGCAGGAAACGCTGATGAGAAGGCACAGGTCGCCTGCCTAAAGAAGGAGAGTGAGCTTGTTTGCTTCTCCGCCGTCGTCACGCCTCCGCCTTTAACCCGTCTGTTACCGAAGAAAGACGCCACCATTACAGAGACTACGTCGGCCTCGTCCGGTTCCAGTGATGGTTTGATGCTGTCAGAAAAGCCTAAAGTCAAGGGTCCACCTCCTCCTGTGCCCAAAAAGCCAAAGAACCCCTTTATAAAGCTCAAAACTGCACAGTTGAAGTCTACAGATGTGCAAAGAAGAGACAAAGACTGTCTGCGCTCAGAGGAAAGGGCCAAAAGGAGACACACTTTCCATTTTAACAAAGATCTTCTGTGCAGCAATCCAACAAATCAGGACATGTGCTTGCTGTGGAATGAAAAAGGCACTTACACCGTACCAACCAACATCCGTCGGCTGTCAGCTGACATCAGTGCGTGGGACCATCTGTCTCCGAGGCATATAGATGACCAACATGGAGACATGGTTGATTTTGAGTACTGTGAGCGAATGGCAGATCTGTCTCCACAGGATGAGCCTCAGAACTTGGACATGCTGCAGAGACAAGTGTTCTTAGACAGACGATCCAAGCCTAAAAGGTCATCTCCTCCTGCGAACATGCTCGCCTCGACAGAGACCTTTCACATCCCCGAGGATGCACCCAGTAGTGAATCTCGAAGTCTAAAATCTGCCTTTTCAGATCCAAAAGAAACATGCCCTGGACTCCTGTCTGAAAGAGTCCAGAGGCATGTCAGTAAAGCCAACGACAGCGACTACGCCCACCCCAAAGAGTCAATAAATAACAGCAGCGGCCGAGATGCAGGAAGGGGCGGTGAGGTGGGTTCCTACAAGCCCGTGGCAGAAATAGTCAAAGAGACGAACCAAATGCAAAAGCAGCAGAGCCGGGTCAGAGCTGAGGGGGCCAGAGCTCCTGTTCGTCTGGCAGAGCAGAGCCCAAGCGTGACGGTGTCCCAAATGAAGAGCACCTTCGATGTCCCAAAGAAAGCCAAGGAGAGACCAGCAGAAGCTCAGATATCTCTAAAGAAAGGTAGGTCCTCAGTCAAAGCCAGACGATAATTACCAACTGAAGGTACGAGAGCAGCCAGGCCCTTTCAACAACATCCACTTTAAACCACACCGCTGTTTTTATGTTAGAAATTAGGAATGGGATTGGATTTTAACCACAATTAAGACACTGTAGCCAGATGTGCTGTCCTGAAAAAAAAAAAGGTGAAAGATTGCCTTATGTTGTTTTGTCATACTAAAACTTTCAAGGAAGTTCATGCCAGGGGATAGTTTTAATGGTTTGTGCAAAGTTCTGAAAATAATGAAATCATTTTCAGGCTTAAATTGTAGATCTTTGTAGTTTGCAACCAGCAAGTATTAATAACACTTTTGTTGGTGCGAAAGAAAATGCATTTCAAGAAACAAATCCCAACTTTTTACTTAATTTTGTTATTAACCATATCAGCAGTTTATGCTCAGACCTACAGTAGATGACACCTAAGAAGTTTAGGGAAAAAAAACAACCAAAATGAGACATGGAACAGACCACTAAATGACTACATTAAAGGCAAACGCCTCCACAAATATGCAATACAGCCATAATTTGAGACGAAACGAGAGATTTACAACCAAAGAAGAACGCAAAATGAACAACAGACAGACATGGAATGGCTACAAAGACACGATGGACAATAAGAAATATAAAATACAGCACAAAAATGTGGAATACAACCACAATGGGGGCGGGTGTTAATTTAACACAAAAATGAAAATGAAATGCAAAATTTATGACACAGAACGAGCAGAGGTGCCAAACAACTGGACGGCAAAAATGGCACCAAGATGTGAAAGAGATAAATTACAGAAGACGTATTTGTTGGTTTGTAGATATTTTCTTTTTTTTTTTTGGTTCGTGCAGTCTAAGAAAATAAATAAATAAAAAGTTGGGAGGCTTTAACTTGTCTTTGCTCGGGGGGGGGGAGCAAGTAAAACTTCGGTTTTTAGGTTGAAAACCCCAAATAAAGTTGTTGAAAACATGCTCTGTGACAAAAGAGAATATTTAACCCAGTGAATGGACGCCTCATTAACAACTGAGGTGCTTTGTTGGGGGGCTGCTGGGTCCACTGGGATAAGGCTGAGGGGGGGAAGGGGGGACTTTCACACAAAAGATGCTGCTGATTAAGAAAAAACACTTTTTTTCTCTCTCTCTAGCTCAAGAAAAGGGACAAATATGAGGGTGAGTGAGTGAGTGAGGGAGGGAGACATGAGCACAGATACCCGGTTTCCCTGCAGCCACACTCAGTGGGAAATCAAACCTGGCTCCCGGACTGCGCATGTGCAGTAGCCAATCGTCAATGCTCGTCTGAATTTTATTAACGGGATGAGAATAGAGTCCAGCTAGTCTTCCGCAGGTGAGGAGCGAGCAGGAGATGCTTTGTTTGTCAGTCGGTACCCGGGAGCCGCTTTAAAAACACCGGCTCTGGGGCACATTTTAGGAGTCGAGAGGGGGAATAGGAATATTGCAGCTGGACTTTTTTTTTTTTTCTTCTTTTATATCCGTGGAGACAAGGGGGGATACTAGAAGCAACGTCCTGCAGGATAAGGGCGCGCCTTAACTGCCAGATTCATGTGTTGAGATTGATTACCCGAGCGTAGGATAAATCTTGCATAGATTTTTTAGGAGGTAAGGATGAATGATGTCTTTTGCATTTTGTGTTTTTGATCTGCCCGGTTTGCAGCATCCACGTAAGCTCGCTGGATGGGTTTGGGATTGGGAGCAGAAAAAAAAACCTCGATTGGAAATTTCTGCACTTGCGTCAGCTGGCAGCGGTCCACGGTAGCTAACAGCTAGCATCGTGCTAACCCACCAGCAGTTTAGATGGAGGCAAAACGCACTGCTAAGGTAATAGGAGCAAATAAGGCTGCGTTAGTCCATTTTTGTGCCAAATGGCTTTTGTACTAAAAAGGACATTATTGTCTGGGTGCAAGTTTCATTTGAGTAATAGTTTAAAAATCCGGTAAAACGTATCTATCGGTCTGTTAACGGGACAAGCCCCGGTGCTACCCGGTGTGGTGCCGAAAAAAAAGGCACCCTCAAATCACCACCCAGGCAGCGCTGCGAAACCTTCGTATCTACCTAAATAAATAGATTCAAGTCGTGTATTGTTCTTCAATTTTTTTTTTAAATTATTTAGCGCGAAGAAACATTCTTTTTTAAATTTCTTTCGCGTGTTTTCCAGGTAGGTGGTAACATCTGGGGAGTGCGCACCAAAACAAATCTCCACCCTGCTGCTCTCATTAGCCGTGGCGTTAGCTAGCCTGGCTAAGTTCGGACTACCATTCTTAGCTTCATAGCGTGGAAGCCGGGGTAATATTTCACAATGCAGTTAATGAACATCACCACTGAACAGAAAGAAGCGTTTTGGCGAAGTATTTCATTATCGTGCTCCTCCTCAAAAGGAGGGCTCTGGGAATATTGGTTAATATTGTTAGCATTGCTTGCTAGGCAACCATTGTTTAACGGCTCTGCGTTGAAAACATCAATTCCAACGTTTAACATGAAGTATGGCAAGTCGATGTAGCATATAATTAAACCACACCTATCATAACTTTTAGGCAATTTTAGAACACACTGTCCCAAAATTAATAAATTAAATTAACTGGAAAGTCATTCCACATAGTCAAAATGTTTACATTCAACCTGTTTACATACAGAGACCTTAAAGTCCTTAAAAGTTTCAGTGGCTTTTTTTCTTTTTACATTAAGTGGTTAAACTTAAAATGTATTGCAGCTATTCAGAAATCAGTTCTTTGTCCAAAACCAAATAAATAAACCAAAACATTTTAGATATTCAGAAGGGCCCTCTTCCTGTCAGAAATCTCAAACGTCATTCTTCATAAGATATATCACATAATTTCTCCCTTTCAGGTGAATTAAACGATCCACTCCAGATGTCCACAATTAATTTCCTCCTATCTAGAATGAACATAGCAGATATTTCTAAAAAACAAATTTATTTTCTTAAATTCCAGATATCTTTAATGTAATGTTTTATGTTAAAACCACCTTATATCTGCTTCTTAATAGATAATTGAAATACCTAGAATTGTTCTCCTTGTTTAGAATGAACATTGCAGATAGGAGTCGTCGTCGCTGGTCATCACTTCAACTCCTCATGTCCAAAAATGCTTTATCAGTACTGAGGTGCATGTCTTAACTAATAAATGATCAATTGGCTTGCCATAAAAGCTGATCTATAGTTATAGCATTGCACGCCACCATTTATTGTGTCAGCAAAACCGTGCTCCTGCATGATTTCTGACTGCTCAGTATCGTTTGATCAGATTTCCCTCATGGACGTCACTCATGAGTCCTTGCACTGTGCTGTGCCATTTCTGGTCTTCCTCCAGAAATACATCTATCCCAATACGAGCTTTAAATGACTACAGTTTGATGCACAATGCACGTTCAAAACGGATGAGCAGAGAGATTTAAGATGACATTTCAATGAGGCACTGAATTTCCCAAACGTGACACAAAGTGCCGGAGATGTGCACGGCGCTAAAAGCATTGGATAATTTGGCCAAAATAAATTGCAACTGGTACGAAATATGAAGCACAGAGTATCGTAAAGACAGGCAGGCAGGAAGAAGATATTTTGGGCCTGCTTGTTATCAGCCGGGCTGCCACGTCATGCTTTGTGACATCCTTGCACGCTGATAGAGCAGCGTTTGTAACATACGATACCAAATAAAGCCTTCAGAGCCGAGAGACTCATGCTCTCTTCTGAAGATACGTGAATTTATGCAGATAGCCTCTGTTGAACGGAGCACATGTGAGAACGGGATGTTCTCGTCCTGCGTTGTCCGGAGGTCATGCAGCCCTGCAGCAATGTGATGTGTGTCGACATCTCTGGGCATTGTCTTAAGGCTGTCCGCACCTATCGAATCGGTCCCTATCGAAACAGTTCCCTTTACCTCTAACGCCTTTCATGCAAGAGTTTTAGACTGACATCATCTCATGTTGAGGAATGGCAGAGTTGTGATGGTTTTGGTAAAACCTTGAAAATAACAGCATGCAAAATCTCATGTGACATCAGAGTATGTGTTGTGGGTGACTCTCAGCTCCTGCCAGATTGAATTTTAGCTCAGTGTCTGTAAAATGGACCGAGTTATCGCCATTTTTGTGTTCACTCGTGTCAATTAGCTGTGGGGTCCATCGTGAATTGGATTGACTGCAAAAGTTAATCAGTGGTAGACGTACATCCAGTGATTGTTTTCCACGAGTTTCAGTGAAATCCGCCCAGTGGTTCGTGAGATATTTTGCTAACAGACAGACTTGCGCACACTGCCTCTGACACTTGATGTGGGAACACTAAAGGAGAGTGTCAGTCAGGCTGTACACACCCACACGTTCAAGAGATAAAGTCTAAAAACGCCATAAAACTGACACTCACGTGGGCTGTTGACGTACATGTAAATGTTTTAAAAACTACAGTAGGCTTGTCAAAATAAGTTTTAATTTAATCACATTTTTACATGAAAATTACACTCTGATGGTACCACTGAATCAAGTGCAGTCCAGCTCTTTGCAGACTTTGTTATAGACACTTTTAAAGGTTAAAAAAAAAAAAGAAAAAATCCCAGTTTTTGTACGTCGTCTCAAAGATGGTGAGTCAGCGTTTCCATTTTCAGAACTCCGTGACTGAATGTGAAGAAGCAGGTGGTCTGCTGCGGTGACAAAACCTGTTCAGCTGGAAAAAATAAACAAAAAAAAGCAACTTGTGTACCGAACTCTGGCTGTCGCTTCGATCACTCTGACACGCTGCTCCGACACACGTCACCATAACGGCAACGACGGTGTCCAAAAATGAGTCATTCTCCAAACAAATCCGAGTTGTTTCGCTTCAAAACTTCCGTTCCGACTTTTAAAACGTATCAGATGCGAACGATGGAAGGGTCCTTCGCTAACTGAAGGATCTTTTTTTCTAAAACTTAAAGCCGCTGCAATTAAATATTAAACGGGGAACGCTGTGCCTGTGGATACGCTGAGCTGAAATCCGATCCTTAAACGTGGATCCACATTTGAGATCCTTTCCAGAAACGCTGCAGCAGTAACAGGCCATCTGTGGTGCATTCACAGGAACTGATGCAGCAGTTTCAAATTGTAACATCCGTTATGACAGTCTGCAGCCTTTTTGGTCCCTGCATCTCATTCAAACTCCAAAATAATAATAGGTTTTCCACGTTTGGGGGCTCCAAACTGCATTAAAGTAGCTGCCAAATCCTGCACAGGTTTGCTTATGTTTAATCTCTCAAAATTATTATTATTATTAGACACACAAGACAGAAAAAGAGCCAACCTAACTAAAAGCTTTCTGCAGCAAGCCAACAACCTACACAGAGCTGGGACTTTTATCTTAGCCCTACACTCGTCAGGAAACTTAGACATTTGGAGGAAAAGACATACGGAGGAGAGAAGCAGTTTGTCTCGAGTGTTTGCCAGCAGGCCGAGTTGGCTTGGCATAAAGAAAAAAAAACAAAACCTCAATCACAGCTAATAAATGTGTCCTCAGAACGAGGACTGAAACCTCAGTATGGGTCCAAGAGATGCCCGTTTTCAGGCGTCCATCCACTTAGAGTCTGTATTTATCAGCGCCTGTGTCGTGATTTTTGCACACTTGTGTTCTGTAACTGGAACGCCTTTACGCCGAATCCCGCCATGACTGTGACCCACTGCGTTCCTGTTTCCCTTCCGCAGATATGTCGCGGCGCGTCGTGCGACAGAGCAAGTTCCGCCACGTGTTCGGCCAGGCCGTGAGGAACGACCAGTGCTACGATGACATCCGCGTGTCCCGGGTCACGTGGGACAGCGCCTTCTGTGCCGTCAACCCCAAGTTCTGTGCCATCATCATCGAGGCGAGCGGGGGAGGAGCCTTCCTCGTCCTTCCTTTGCACAAGGTAAGGGGCACCCCGGCGGACTCGTTCTCCGTTCCGTCAGATCTGCTGCGTGTGCGGTCCAATGCCAGGTGTGGCTCAGATTCAACTGATAACGAGGCAGCACGGATCATTAAACACCTCATTTCAAACTGTTTTTGTCGACCGAAGCAGCTAACGCCGCTGTGACCTTTCAGATATGTGGTTAACCTCTCAACAACAGGGTGAAAAATAAGTTTAAAAGTGACTTTATGAATATATTTTGCTCAGCTTTGTACTTGTGGCAGGAAAAAGAGTAGCCAGATAGAAATTTAGTCATCTTTGTACCAAAGCAGATCCATCAGTCGTCAGTCAGTGCCACAGAAAATCACAGATTTCCTGGAGAGCCTTGAAATCTTGTTCACTCTTTTCATGGTCCCCAGAGGCTGCACCCTAATGAGTAGGGATTTCTCTGGGAATCCGCTGACTTTACCTTGTTTCAAAGTTTGTCTTTTAAAGTGGCTTCTATTTACAATCTTTGTTTTTATCGCTGTTTAGCTCATTTGGTTCTGCTACCGTTTGAAAGTGAAAAGGAAGTGCGACTTTGCCCAGTGTTGATTAAAAATATGAATCCCGAGGCTATGAAGCACACTCAGAGGGGCAAAATGTTTGTAACGGTGTCATAAACAAGAATGTGCGGCGATTCGGTTCTGCAGGGCCTGTTTTATTGTGTTTCTCCACTCCTGCTGATCCCCGAGGCTTATCTGGGCAGTAAAAATAATAGATAAATAATGTTTAAATCGGTCTAGTAGGGCAAACATTACTTTTTTTACATCGTGTTGCAGTTACTTCACTTTGAACAGGTGAGACGCTGACAGACAACACGGGCACTCGTGGCCTCATGTTGCGTTCTTGTTCAGACCCAGAACTACCTCATCAAATGTTTCAGAGGCGAGTTAAAGTCATGGGTCTGTTTTAGAGGCTGGATGACAGGAAACTAGTTCCATGTTCTTATGTTTCAGTAACAACACCGGTGATATATTCATTTTACGAAATACACAATTGGACACTGTCACATCGACTTCTGCATTAATGACATGACAGCAACCTCAAATCTTCCCACAGTCGTTCAGAGTAGGTGGGGAAAAGGTCCTGCAGGAATGAAAAAAGACAGATTAGAGCCACTGCAGCCTGTATTTTCACATCTGCTTTGTTGCTCTGCTTCATCTTCCTGTCTCAGACCGGCCGTATAGACAAGGTGTACCCCACAGTGTGTGGACACACGGGGCCGGTGTTGGACATCGAGTGGTGTCCTCATAATGATCATGTCATCGCCAGCGGCTCGGAGGACTGCACGGTCATGGTAAGAGGCGTTTCGGTGAAACTCACTATTTATCGCCCTCTGCCAAGGGGGTATATGTTTTCAGTAGCGTCTGTTTGTTTGTTTGAGGACAAGATTACTCAAAAAGTAATGAATGAAATTTTCATTAGATGTTGAGGTTGTCACAAAGAACGAATTATTAGACTTTGGAGGTGATCAGGCTCCTACAATCTTATAATGACCCTATGGCCTGGGTCAGGGGTGGGCAATCCTGGTCCTTGAGGGCCACCATCCTGCATGTTTTACTTGTTTCTCTGCTCCTACACACCTGATTTGAATCAATCGGTGATTAACTGGCTTCTGCAGAACATGAAGAGGTGATTTAACCACTGAATCAGGTGTCTTGGAGCAGGGAAAGAAGTAAAACATGCAGGATGGTGGCCCTTGAGGACCAGGATTGGCCACCCCTGGCACGGGTGGAGGTTTGAGCTCTCAGAGTTCCTCAACATACAGTGATGACATCACATGATGGTGATGTCACCAGTGCCATTATATCACAAAGATAAGGGGTCTTGCCGGAGGCTTGCGCTCTCCGGGTGCACCTAGTTTCTAATGTTTTTGTTTTTGCCCCACAGGTCTGGCAGATACCCGAGAACGGACTGGAGACGGCCCTGTCAGAGCCTGTGGTGGTGTTGGAGGGTCACTCCAAAAGGGTCGGCATTGTGTTGTGGCATCCGACTGCTCGCAATGTCCTCCTCAGCGCAGGTACCCGTTTCACTGAAACCTCCTCTACATCCAGGTCCCCGAAGGTTTGTTTCCGCTGGCTGCCGAAGGCGTCAGCCTACGGTCTGTCTGCCGCGCACAGCTGAACTCAAAATAGGACCAATTATACGATTGCCTTCTGTTGCATTGTTTTGTGTGATGGAAAGCTCTGAAAATAAACCCCGCTCAGAGAGGAAGGGGGGGGTCGCACTCAAACGGCGCCTGTCCATTTTAGGGTGCGACAACCAGATCATCATCTGGAATGTGGGGACGGGCGAGGCCATAATCAACCTGGAAGACATGCACCCCGATGTTATCTTTAGCGTCAGCTGGAGCCGCAACGGCAGCCTGCTGTGCACCGCCTGCAAGGACAAAAAGGTCCGCGTCATCGACCCTCGTAAAAAGAAGATTGTGGCGGTAAGTGAAAACTGCAGTGGACTGTGATAAGAGCGCCTTGCCGCCGCTATAAGGTGCCAGTAAAACATTTCTGACACGTCTGCTTCTGTTTGTAGGAGAAGGACAAAGCCCACGAGGGAGCTCGACCAATGAGAGCGATCTTTTTAGCAGATGGAAACATCTTCACCACCGGATTCAGCCGCATGAGCGAGCGCCAGCTAGCCCTGTGGAAATCTGTATGTCACTCCTATTAGTCTTATTCCGCTCTCAGCATGCTGAAATACACACACACCGAACCCCGGGCCCAACTAGAGAATCTGCCTTTTCTGCAGTAAATGCAGTGTGAGTGCCGAAGAAGCTGAAACTGAGAACTAAGAGAAGCAGAAGACTAGCGAAAAGCTAAAATGAGCAAAATGCTTGCTAGGAGTAGCTGCAAACTGAAAGCAGCATAAAAAGACAAAAATAGAGAGAGTTCGCTGAAGCAGGCTTCAAAGAGAAGAAAATTTTTGAAGGAACTAAAGAGATTTTAGTGTCTCTATGGGGGAAACATACTTTCTCATTTTAAAAACAGTAAGAATCAAATCAGATGAAAGATTTGATTCATCATCCTGCAGGAAAAACAACCCCACACGGTTCAATCTGTGACTCACCAGGAAACCACCTTTAAACTTTGATGTAAACTGTAAGTCCTTGTCATGTTTGGGTCGGTTGCTCCTTCCATCAGGGGTTTCCCCGCTGAGCTTCAGTTTAGCATCGCGACGCTGCTGTGAGTTGTTGGAAATTCCCCGTAGACCAAATCTGTCTCTGCATGGAGACACAGAAACAGCGAGTGAACGTCTCAGACAGCTGGAGGGAAACCTCGTGCACTTCGGGGTTTAACAGCGAGCCCGAAATGACCCAGTGAAAACTCAACATTCGGGTTGAGCCGCTGTTTTATGTAGGAATCGTGCATCTTTCTTTTTGTTGTTGTTGTTTTTCTTCATGTCCAGATGGGGGCGATAAATACCACAGTAACGGGGTCATTTAAACCAATGATTCCCAAAGTTGGGGTCAGGACCCTGATGTGGGTCACCCAGCACCAAGTAGGGGTCCTTAAATAATGTCCAGATATAAGTTACAATAAAAACACAGTTTTTATGATATATTTACGCCATAATAGTAACAGAGAATTAAAATACAAGTCTTTTAATGATTTAAAAAATAGCTACATGGATGCTAAGACTGTTTGTGTTGTTATTTAATAGGATCATCAGCACTTTTAGATATTTAAACAGCCAACAGATGGGGCCACACACCTTTGTCACTGTTATTTTATGGGTCGGAAGCTGAAAAGTTTGGGAACCACTGCTTTAAACCGACGCGTCTCCTCAAAGGTGTGGGGTTTTTGTGTCCGCAGGATAACTTGGACGAGCCGATATGCGTTCAAGAGATGGACACCAGTAACGGAGTCCTGCTGCCCTTTTACGACCCTGACACCAACATAGTCTACCTGTGTGGAAAGGTAAACTGGACCCTAAACCAAAACTCAGACTCATCAGTGTTTGTTCTCAGATGTTAGGGTTAAAAGCTCAAACCTTGTGACCGTGTGTTCAGGGCGACAGCAGCATTCGGTACTTCGAGATCACCGAAGAAGCCCCGTTTGTTCACTACCTCAACACCTTCTCCACTAAGGAACCCCAGAGGGGAATGGGTTACATGCCCAAGAGAGGCCTGGATGTCAACAAATGTGAAATCGCGAGGTACTCTCGAGACAGCGTCTGCGTTTTTGTTTTTTTTCATTGCTGCTTATTTACAAATTTCTCCCAGATTTCTTTCCGACTTGTTTCCTTTCAGGGTCTGAATGAGGGGGAATAAAATCATGAAACGTTACGTCGCATATTTTGTTTGTTTTTAATAACAAGAGCTAAGCTAAAGTGCAGAAGCACTGAGTGACGACCTCAGAAACAGTCCTCAGAATCAACCTACTTGTAGAAACACAGTTTGGAGAATTAAAGTAATGTTTTCTTATACTGTTTTTTAAGCAGCTGTGACCATCTCCTTAACAATTTCACTCCAGTTTATTGATGTTTCTAAATCCAACAGTCCATCTTTCACGGTTATTTACTTTTTACCATAACTTCACAGTAAGGATCTGTAAAATTCAGATAAAAAGCTGCAGCTTTCATGTTTCATGTCTTCCAAACGTGGCTCCAAAGAAGCTACATCCTGCATTTATCTAATTAATATATTTAATTCTGGCGTGTTGTTACACCTGCAGAGTTTATTTAGGTGTTATTGTATTTCTTTTTGATAAACATTAAGTGGCAGGTTGAATAAATAACTTACCTGTCTTCTGTATTAATCCTATTTTTTTGATCTCTGTAGGTTTTACAAATTACACGAGAGGAAATGTGAACCAATCATCATGACAGTCCCGCGGAAGGTGAGTCAGTTTCCCCCAGCGTGGCCGCTGTATTCGCCGTGTGGCGTTCCTGGGTTCGTACCTCATCGTTTTCCCTTCTTTTCTCCCTTCCCCCGTGACATCCCCCTCCTCAGTCGGACCTGTTCCAGGACGACCTGTATCCGGACACGGCCGGCCCCGATCCCTCCCTGGAGGCGGAGGAGTGGTTCGCGGGCAAGAACGGAGGCCCCATCCTGATCTCGCTCAAAGACGGCTACGTCTCCGCGAAGAACCGGGACCTGAAAGTGGTCAAGACCAACATCCTGGAGAGCAAGCCGGCGCCCAAAGCCGAAAGCATCCCCACCATCCAGAAGCACGCCCCTCCACCGTCCACAGTAGTGAGTGCTTTTCAAGAAAACTATCTATTTTTAGATTATCATTACTTTTTTGTTGGAAGTTGGTGTTTAGTATTAGATTTTCTTTTAGCTTGCACACTCTTCTCTGGCATTTTGCTTTGTTTCACAGTATTTATTTTGGTTTGAGAAAGTTAAGAATCAGCACATACTTTGCTTTTTTTTTTTGGCTCTAAGTTCATCGCAGCAGCAGCTCAGGGAAAATATTAACAAACACACAACCTCGGTCCTGTTTGATCGTTTTTCCCTTCGCAGCGGCGGTTTGTCTTTCCAACCCGTGCCACAAATTGTCGTCTCAGCATTTCTGTAACATAACCGCTTCGTTTGTTTGTTTCCCCCTCTCCCTCAGAAAATGGAAGACAAACTGGAAGAGGTACTCCGAGAGTTTAAGTCACTCAGGGACCGCGTCATCCTCCAAGACCGTCGGATCGCCAGACTGGAAGAGCAGGTCGCCAAGATGTAAGGCGCAAAGCCTCGTTCGGGAGGGAGCCGGCCGCAGCGGAGTCGGCCGTGGCCAAAAAAATCTCAAGATTCGGCGAGCTCTGCTTCGTCCCCCGCGACGAGACCGAGCCCACATTCCAAGATGAACTTTATCGTTGCTCATCAGTCCTCCTGTTTCACCCTCTGCCCTGAAACACACACACACAGAGTAAAGGAAAACTCTCAGAGCTCCTGTACACATTTGAAGAAAAGACATTTTAAGTCTTAACTCTTTTTATTTTCAAGTTGTGGTAAAACATTCTTATGTGAAGTTTGTACTTACGGCTCAGAAACTGTAGCATCAGTATTTCCATCGTTCTTATTGTGTTGCCAAATATGGATTGTGTGCGGTTTTAAGCACTGCTTTTACATTTGTACCCCCCCGTTATCTGTTGTACATTCCAATCACAACTTGGTAGAACAATATTAGTCAAGCTGGATTTAATTTTATAATTTTAATTTCCAACGGTAGCTGTTGAACTGTTTTCCTCCCGCCGGTTTGCTCATCAGTCCGATTAACGAATGTGGAATAAATCCTCCTCAAACATTTCTTCCCCAGGCCTTGAAATGTACCCGTTTGGGTTTTGATTTACCGCGAGTCGGGGTGGGAGGGCGACATCTTTCTGGTGTAAATGTTGTGAAAATGTAATGGTGCCTCTCGTCACTGATCGGGGTGGAGCTGAAGTTGCCCTCCGGTGCGTATCGGTGATGAGAAGGGACCACTCTCTGCTGTGTTCCACCGACCCCATGACAAAACAGTTCTGTGCACATAATAAAGATTTTACACACACTTCTTCTTATCGTGTCCTAACTTGTGTCGTGTGTGTGTCAACATTTCCTGAATTTCACTTCAGGTGTTGAAATGTCCCAAAAAAGAAACTGTTCAGGCTAAAAAAACTTTGTCAAATTGCAATTTTAGACCCTATTTAGGATTTTGATTTTACCCTGCCTCACATTTTTCTGCATTTCAGTCAAATAAACAACAACGTATCTGACTACTTGAATTATTTCACAAAAAAAATAGGGAGGAAATTATTCAAACTCCCCAACATAATGAGCAAAGATAAGAAAAAGAGGCCATTTTTGGATCATAACTTTTATTTTAACATTCTTGGGGGTTTACGCATATTAAAATGATCTTAACTGGGTTTAAAGTTATTCAGATCTAACCTGAAGTGTACAAAAACAGCTGATTCCACCACGTCTAAGGTGCGTAGAACAGGTGAGTCCACCTTTGCTGCTTCCATAGGATTTAGGAGGGAAAGTAGCAGCTGATCAAATACGTTTGATTAACTGGTCATCAGTGTGAGAACCTCTATAAAAGCAGGAGTTTGGGGAGTTTTGGGGGCTGGAGCATACGGGTGCCAAGTTGGAAAAACTTTAGGAACGCTGCTGCTAGAACTCATAAATCCAAGACGAGTTAAAGGTAATTTCCAAACTATTTGGAGTCTACCAATCTACAGAGAGGAGGATTATTTAAGACAGTGAAATCACCCCCAAGGACAGACCACGCAATGCTCAGAGGAATAGCGAACAACCCAGGAGGTCCATCTCAGACTCTACAGGGATCTGGGAGCAGGTTAAAGGTTAAACTTCATGTCACAACAATTAGAGGAAAAACTCAATAAGTATGATTGGTTTGGAATAGCTGCCAGGAGAAAGCCTCTAAAAAGAACCCTGTGACTGCATATACGTAGATTTAGTGTAAATAATGTCAAAGAAAATGCTATTTACATCAAACATTCTTAATATGTATATATATTAATAGTATATATAGTTGTCTTAAATATGTAAATGAGGTATTATCAGTGTGAACAGCTTCTAAATAGTTGAGCTAATCAAATCTTTACACGTTAAACAATTAAAAATCAGACAATGTGTGACAGGAATGAAAGTTTGTTGCCTGGAGAAGTGTTTAAAGTCCACCGTTTGGGCTCAAAGAAGAGAAAATTTAAAAACATTAATATTTCCATGTTTTCTGTTTTTAATATTGGCTTTAACATGAGAGCTCTAGAGCACACACAAACACACACACAAGCCTACAGCTCACAGGACATAAAAACAAACAAACTTAATTATAAACAGAATCAACAAGCAGTAATCACACATAAAGGTGAAATAGCCCCCAAAATGAAAATCTAACCAGGTGAAAACAGTTTTTATTTTTATTTTTTTTTACATAAATGATAGTTTATCCTGCGTCTAAAACCCCAATGTTCAGGTCTGGATCTGTAAACGTGTTCCCGTCATCATGGCAAGCTGGGAAACAAACACAAACAGTAGAGATCGGTGACAGGGACGGTGTGACTCACCAGCGCAGGAAGTGGCAGGATTTCCACATGACGCGTCTCATTTCCACAGAGTCTGAGCTGCAGACTGTGACTCCTGCTGTTGTTTCTGCTCGGGACACTATAAACAGCTTCACTGTCACCTCTCTATCTCAGTGTTTCTATTTTTATTTATTTTTAGTGCAACTGTTCATCACACATCTATTGCATTTGAAACTGTTCGCACGTAACGGATTCTTCATCACTGCGGTCACTTTTCACTGCCCTGAAATCTGCCATTCTGCTGCTCTTCATCCACATGACACGCAGCTTCGAGTAGCTGGGCGTTTTACAGAACTGAGCACTTCCTCCTGCTTTAAATAAAGCAAGACATGCAAAGAGCGCTCCACACAAAACAAATCAGAGCCCTCCTCTGCTTTACACCTGCCAGGTAAAAACACATCTTTCTCTCTGTAAGCTCGTCCGTTCTTTAAAACATTCGGCTGTAGCTGCACGATTAGGCTGTGAGATTGAAAGGGAAGTGTCTCTCTGTATCTGACTGATCTGAAAATCTGATATACGTCATGTTGTTCTTAAAAGTGTGAACATTTCCTGTTTCTTGTGTCGAGCAGAGCGACGAGCAGCATGTCAGCCCCGCGAGGATGTTCTCTCAGAGAGGCTGAAATGAGCTGAACTGAGCTTTTCCTTCTTGGTTTTAACCTGAACTACGTCTCTCTTCATCAGCAGCAAGGTAGGATGATGGCAGGTGTCAGTTTTCAAGTTGTAGCTTTAGTATCTAACGGGTACCTAAACGTCGGATGATGTAACTTTACACATCGGTTCCTCCTTTAACGCCATGTTTTAATCATAACTTTCAGAATGTTGCAACAACATTTACGCCTTTAACTTTTCAGTGGAATATACATTTGCAGTTGCTTAGTGTTTTATTGTTTTTTCTAGTAAAAATGAAGCAAACGTTGCGGTGAAGGCACATGACTGTTTCTTAAGATGACACTGGAAGACATGACACACAGTTCTTCCCCTCTCCGTGTCTTTATTAGTCATTTTTGCCACCGTTTTCGGCAGTCTGTCCTACAACCAGAGAGTGAACTTGAATGTTTTTCTGTCACTTCAGATCCTTCGCTCAGCAACAATGCTCCTCAGCAGGAAGATTTCCGTGCCTTTGCTGTGGGGACTGTGCGTTCTGTCTGTGGCAACGTCTACACCAGAAACCAAAAGCACCGACGCCTCCAACGCGGCGAACGACGCAGCCAGGCAGCTGACCACCGCTGGTGTGAAAGCGTTGCAGTCTGCAACCTGGAATCCGGAGCGCGGACGAGTTGACGCTGCTTCGCCGGCAGAGAAGACCCCGTCGCCCACAGAGGCGAATGAAAGAAGTGACAAAACCAGCAGCTCAGAGAGCAACAGAGGTGGTTCGGATGTTGTGACGGCTGTTGCAGGAAATACTAGCAGCTCCACAGAAGCTCCTGCTGCGACCTTGGCCAGAGGTGAAGCAAAACTTCCCACTGCTTTGACCACGGCTACAACTGAAACACCACCTTCAACTTCAATGACCACAGCTGTGGCTGAAGCACAGCCTTCTACAGGTGGAACTTCAGCGGGTGTAACCATGACTTCCACTGAAACACAACATTCGACTGCAGTGACTACGGCTAAAGATGAAGTTCAACCTTCCCCTTCTGTGACCACAGCAACGGGTGGAGCACAGTCTCTTAACTTTTCAACGACAGACACGTTGAATCATACAGCAGATCAACTCCATCAGTCGTCGACCTCCAGTTTTAGTAATGAAACCGCGACAGCAACACTTTCAACAGCTTTTGCACCAACGGCGGCGGTTTCTTCGCCACAACCCACACCCATAACTCGAGCTACATCGGAGTCACCTTCCTCCACCTCTCTGAACTCTCAGAACGTCAGTCGCCCCACAGCGCCAAGTCCAACCTCAAGGGAAGCAGAAACCTTTCCTTCCACCAGCACTGAGCTCTCATCCACCCGCAAGTCGGCGTCTTCCACAAGCGCCCTCAGCTCCACATCTGAACCGCCTGAGACAGCGAGGTCGAATTCGACTACAACCGATTCTCCCAGCTCCACCACTGGGAACTCCACCAGCCCCACTGGAATCCTGATCCCTCTCCAACCCAAGAGGGTGCCGGGTCCAACGACAGCAGCCACAGTCACCCCCAGCGAACCAGCAAAAACCAACCCGAGCAATCAGGTCCAGCCCTGCTCCACTCGGAGCGTGGCGAACAAGTGCCTCATCATCATTGGCTCGTTGGCAGCACTGGCCACCGCCTTCATGGTTTCCACCATCGTCCTCTGCGCCAAGCTGTCATCGAGGACCTACAAAGTGAAGAAGCCTCAGCAGGGGACTGAGATGATGTGCATCTCCGCTCTGCTGCCGGACAAGACTCACACCTACACCAGGCAACGAAACCCGGTCTCCAATGGCGTCCTGGTGTTCCCCGGCGGTGGAGACAGCGACGAGGAAGGGGGGGATAATCTCACTCTCAGCAGCTTCCTTCCAGACAACGATCGCTACGTTTAAGATGTATTTCGAGCCATCATTTTCTCACGAGACTGTCGAGTGACAGTGATGCTTTGATGACGATGATGGCTTCGCTTCAGTGCACACGACTTGTAGAGGAACACAAACACACACTGCTTCAAGCACCCATAACTGTTTCTGGCATTTGATGAAGAGGATGTAAACTCAGGGCAGAAGTCAGTAAGTTTTGCTTAACTTAACGCCAGGATGCACGAAGCGATCAAAGCGGATTTTGTTCTTCTATGAAACATCCGGACCAGAACTCCGCAGGGTTTGTGGGTTGTTTTTTTTTTGCAAAAAGAAAAAAAAAGGCTTGCTTTGTCAAGGGATTCTTGTTCTTCACAGAAACTGTTTCGGTTTCTGATGACCGAAGTCTCAACGATGTAAATGCTGGATTTATGATAGACTTTACTCTTTGTTTTATTCCACAAGTATGACGGTGTCTGCCTAACTGTTTCTGGCAAAATTCACAGGAAACGTGCACATTTTTTAACAAGAAAAGGGAACCAAAGTCTGGAGCGAGCTGGTGGAGCTGACATTAAAGAGCCCATGCTAAAACTTACGCTTTTATTTTGGAGATCTAGCAAACTCTGTTTACAGTCTTCTTAGTTTGTTAAAAAAAAAACCATTATACTTCTTATACATCTACATAAATTCAACACTTCTTCTCCTCTTTTGTCTAATCCACTCCATTTTAGCTCCTACTCATTTAAGGAATGTCTCCCAGAATAGCTTAGTCCTCGCCGATTGGTCAGAAATTGTAAAAACAAACGCTGATGCTGGATTTGAAGTGGGGCAAAGAGACACTGGACAGGCAGTATGTGCTGTAAATGTCTTACATAAGGAACGGAGGACAGACTTGTCCTAAAATAAGTGTTTTTCGGGCAGTTCTGGACCAGAAATCTTTGCAGACATTTAACATGAACTGAAGGAAAATGGAAAAACAAATTGGAGTGGTGTCGTCTTTATTCATAATAAACATTTTCTTAATTTAATACATATTTTGTTGCTCATATTTAGCAATAATACCACGTATGTTTCTGGAATGTTACATAAAAATAATTAAACTTTACATACTTTTGTTCCCAAAATTTGCTCCCTTTTTCCCTCTAATTGAGCAAGTTTGAGATTTCACCTGTAATTTTATTAAAATTTGCTCCAAGGCGACTTTGTTTTCCTAAAGGCAGGGTTTTGGTAACATCTCCTCGTGTGTGTCTAAATGGTTAACAGCTACAGTAAATACGGATGCTCTTTGAACTCACTCGGTTCCCTTTTCTTCACATAAAATGCTTCAAAGCGGACCTCTTCCCTACTCTAGGCTGGGTTTTATCTTCACTTCCCCCTTCGATGAAAAGAAAACAGTTGTCTGAATGCGTACGAGGCCCACGAGGACATTTCTTTTTTTTCTTTTTTTATCCATTTTTGTTCAGCAGATCTGAAACAGACAGCAGTGACTATCAACAGAGCTGAGACAAATATAAACCTCTGGGATGCTGGACGTCATCTTGTGCTCCTCCTGACCAAATAAAGCTATAGTCTTGTCTTCGGTCGCGTGCATAACAAAACTTGCCAGAAGAAAAATGCATTCGCTCATGCAGAGTCGCACTCCCATCCTGAAATGTCAACACTCTTGGGTGGATAAATAGCATCTCATTGTATATAAAAGTCTCTGACCCCCTTTTTTTGCTGGCTGTTAATCGTGTTTTGTCTCCACAGGAAACATTAAACCTCTTCCTGCAGCAGTAGGCCACTCATACAAACTGCTCTTTGACTCTATTTTTATTTTTAACCCCAGGAAGTTTATTTGTTCTGTCACAAGAGTGGTATAAATATGTTATGATGGCCAGGCTTTCAATCAGAGGCTCAGTGTTACATTTAGGAGCTGGCTTGTGTGGGGGTTTTTTTGTCTTTCTAAAAGCTTGTATTTATTGTTTTATTGGCTTTCTGCATTCAGTTCACCACTCAGGAGCGTGGACAGGAGGTCCCTGCCCCCACAGCACTTTATAAACTCATACCTAACAAGAACAATCTGTGTGTGCAAGCCAGAGAGCCCAGACACTGTCAGGGGAAGAGTGGGGGGAGGAGGAGAACAGTCAGTGGAAGGGAGAGGCAGGAGGAGGGATCTCACTGGCGTTTAATGACATCTCTGTTGCTCTCTCCAAACTTCCACACACTGAAACCTGAAACTGCAGAGGTGCTGCGCTCCCTCGAGCCATCACTGGCGCTCTCTGCTCCGCTCCCTGAGGTTTGAGTCCTTCGCTCTCCCCTCCATCTGCGAGGATTCCAGCCGAGGTACTTCTCCTACGGTGAATGGTGAGGAAAGCGTTCATTTTCATGTTCTTTGTTTTTTTTTTTTTTTAAAAAAGAGTAGCTGTATGTACTTCAACGGGAGCAAAGGGTCACACTAGCAGCTTAAAGTTGACTTGACAGCACCGTGATGCCTTCGAGGAGGGATCCAAACTTTAAAAAGGAACATTTTCAGGGAGGAAACTGATCTAAATCATCCGCAGGCAGCAGCCAGACTAAAACCAGTTGAGTTTTTTTCTTTGCAAAATGAATGCAATAACTCGAACAGTTTTAAAAACGTTTTTCCTTTGTGTGCATTTGGAGATATTTTGGGTGCATGCTTTTGTGTCTGTATACTTGGTTTGGGGGTGATTCATGTACAAAAAAAGAAAAAAAAAGTTCTTTTTTTCCCCCCCAGTTGGGAGCTGAGTTTCATGTGGTGGCCATCTTGCACACAGATGCAGCAGAAAGGGGATTAAAGTCTGGGAGCTGCTGCCAGTGAACACACAGTCTGAGCTGAGAATGAATACAGCTGGGTTTAAAGGGTTAGTTCACCCAATTTGTAAAAGAAATACTCCTAAACGCCTGTCTAATATCAAATCATGCAGATATGATTAATTTTATTTGCTTCTTTTTTTAAATTCTGTCCCTTTCATGAGAGAAAAGTAAAAAAAATGTCACTTATTATTACGTTCTAAACTAACGTGACAGAACATATACAGTTCAGATAATATCAGTAACTCTGTATTTTTAAAGGATACTGCATTAAATATACATATAACAGCCTTGTTTTTATATTCAGCAACAGTTTGCTGTACATGCAAACTAATATGCTGCATAAAAACGCAAATATTTTTCCAAACTATAGTTAGTTATAGTTATTTACCTTTACTTTTACGTGCAGTGCTGTATTTTAGTCCTAATTTCTTTACAAATTTCCTTGAATCTTGAAAAATCATATAAAATTACTTTTAAACAAAAAATTTAAGAGTTATGTTTTAGCGCTGAGAACAATTTTATGCTGAGATGTGAGCTTCTTTTTCTAAATAAAGGCTCGTTCTGTTTTTAATGTGAATAGAGTATTTTAAGGAAAGTGGAATATTTTTAATAACTACATTGGGTAGGAGAGGATAACAAAAGGAACGTGTGAAACTGGGACTATCACTTTTGTAACACACTGCACATGAAAATGACCTGGAAAAAAACGTTTTTTCATAAAATTTCAGGTGTGTGATAACAATTTAGTATTTACTCACCCATCCAAATCACTGAATTCAGGTGTTCCATTCACTTCCACGGCCTCGGGTGTATAAAATCAAGCAGCTAGACATGCAGACTGCTTCTACAAACATTAATGAAAGAATGGGTCACTACTTAATATTCAGAGTCCCGACCTCAACCTGACAGAACACCTTTGGGATGAATTAGAGTGGAGACTGATAGCCAGGTCTTCTCAACCAACATCAGTGTCTAATCTCACAAATGAGCGTCTGGAGGAATGATCAAAAATTCCCATAAATCCTCCTAAACCTTGTGGAAAGCATTCCCAGAAGAGCTGAAGCTGTTACAGCTGCAAAGAGTGGGTCGACATCATATTAAACCCCACGAAATAGGAATACTTTTGTTAATATAGTTTACCTCTGTGCAAAAAAACAAGACTGACAATTAAATATGAAGTGATCTTCTGATCCAGGGCAGGAGTCACTCACACGTTTGAAGGCAACGATCAATCATAACGCGGTGCAGCTTTATATCATTCATATATTTAATTATCAAACATTAAGCTCTGCAATAAAAACACAAGTTTGTTTTTGTACCGGAAAGTGATTTGCAAACCATTATTATCTGTCTCTATTTACATTTTATTTATTTACACCGTGCATCATTTTTTAAGCTTGTATATTCAAAATGCAGTAATGATGGTTTGATGCACTTTGGTGTTCAGAATAAAATATAAAAGGCTGCTTTAACTGTTTACATGTCTGAACTAAGAATAATTCCAGTGTAATAAACCCTTCAAAGCACATTCTTCACTCAGTCATTTCTGAGGAGTTGCTGGAAATACTCTTCATACCAGCGGGTTTATTCGTTTTCAGTAAAACAGATGCTCTTTGACTCGAGCGTACACACGAAGCATCAACTGTCCTCCCATATGGAATTGACGTTTCAGGTTTTGTTTGCTCGTTTTCTCAGATCCTGAGAGGAAACGATGCGCCCGGCAGGCCTTCATTGCATCGGTCTGTGTGTGATGTTCTACGTCAGCAGAAGCTTGGCCACACCTGTACCTTTTTACAGCTCCATGGAGGGAAGCACGGATGGGGTTGAGCTCAGCTACACGAGTTTCTCTGCGTCCACCAGGGGCGTCCCCGCTGAGTACCAAACCACACCGGCTAACCTGTCACAAGGAGAAACAGACTTCCCGAAGGAGCTCGTGAACTACCTGGAAGAGAACATGCTCCTCATCCTGGTTGCAACCTCCCTCATCTTTTTCGCTTTGCTCGTTTCTTGCGGGGCCTTCTTCATGAGCCGCAAGCGCAAGGTTAACGCCTACTACCCTTCGTCGTTCCCTTCGAAGATGTACGTCGACCGCCAGGACAAAACCGGCGGCGCTAAACCCTTCAACGAGGTGCAAGAAAAAGCCACTCTTGAGCAGGAATGTGAGCCCGTGGACTCTCACCGGCAGCTCCAGGCGGAAATCCTGAGAGCGGCCAGCAGCCTGCGCACGCCAGGCAAAAAAGGTCACGCCACGGAGAGAAGCGGGCCCTGTCAGAGGGCAGCCGAGCACAGTCCTGAGGACGGCTCTAAACCCAGCGGCAGCGTCTGGGATCAGCAGCTGCCAAGCCTGCCTGAGAGGGAGGAGGGCGAGGTTCCTGACAGCTCGAAACCGGACCCTCCAGAGCAGCCTTACAAGGAGGAGGAGGAGGATTCCCAAGCGCCTTCGAGTGGCAGGAGTCTGCGGCCGTCCTCTCTGCACATTCACAACGACACGGCTACACTTCAGCTCATCGCAGGGGAGAAAACTGCCTTCTGAACAGTTATCTGCAGGTTTAACGAAGCAAATGCAGAAAGAGCTCAAAATCAGAGACGTTCTGGGTTTTATCCGAAGCAAAAGGGGTTGGAATGTTGAAAAATCATTGATTTTTTAGACAATTCTATAAAGAATTCTTAAAGTTTCATAAAGGATCTCTGAAAATGTGTCTCATCCAAATCAACAAGGGCTATCCCTCTACTGTACGTTCTATAAAGGTGTAGGCTATTTTAATGACCGTTTTGTCTATATAAGCTGTGTATGATTCACTAAAATAACCAACGTGAACATTTAAGGTATCGGTACGACTGTGGTTTTCACATAAAAAGTATTTTAAAATGTGTTTTTAGGATGCCTGAGGCAAAAAAAGTGGACTGAAATTAGAATAATTCACAATATTTTTATTGTAGGTTCTCAATAAAGCGTTTGTAAATTACATCGAAAACCATCTGACCCCCCCTTTTTCTTGTTTCAAAACTCTTAATTCCATTTTAGTCAGCTGCTTTTTTTTGTGGAGGAAACAGGAAACAACCTTTAGCCAAAAAAAATTATTAAATCTTTCAAAATAAACCACTCTTCCAGAATACAATCCACAAATAAAAACAGGATCTCAAAAAAAAAAAATAAGGCTCAACTTTGTACCAACAGTCCATACGGTGCGTAAATTGTGCGTTTACGTGACAGGCTAAATACAGTATACAGAGTTAGAGGACCACGGACTAATATGGAAAACTTGGTGTGACACTGCTACAGAGGGCTGACAACAGTGCATGAGTCGTATTACTGCTGGGAAGTGAAACACGGATGATGGAGCACATCCACTTCTCTTCGTGGTAACAGGAAGCAGACGACATCCCGCACGAAAGACGGGCGGGCTCGGTTTAATTGCTGGCTCTGACTGCCTCCTGCTGGCCGTCGTGTTGCTTGAGACGGTAGTCGGCGAGAGCCGCCTTGATGGCGTCCTCTGCGAGCACTGCAGCGGCAACACAAACAAGGAGTTAGTCGTGCACGAAGTGGTTTGAACAACGACATCAGGAGGAAGGGGCAGAAGGCTCACTCGAGCAGTGCAGCTTGACAGGTGGAAGACTGAGCTCTTTGGCGATGTCGGTGTTCTTTATCTCTAAAGCTTCATCCAGCTGAAAAACAGAAGCACAAATTCAGTCAATTAGACACGAGGAGAAGAGAATATACCGATTTTATTTTTTTAAATACACAAAATACTCTAAAGGTTGCAGACAGAAGTGTTCACTCACAGTTTTGCCTTTCACCCACTCAGTGGCCAGAGAGCTGGAGGCGATGGCAGAGCCACAGCCAAAGGTTTTGAACTTGGCATCAATAATCTTCCCCTGGTCATCAACCTTAATCTGCCCAAAGTTTATTTAGGCATCAAAGGTGTTAAGAACAATTACACAGATCCATTTCATATCTAGCAAGTTCATAAAAATAACAGCTGCTACTTTACTCTACTGCTGTCTCCATCGTGTCATTAAACATTTATAGATTAGCCTTAATGAGTGTTTATTCGCTGCAACTCATACAGACACAGTAATAAGATTACCTGGAGTTTCATTACATCTCCACAAGCCGGCGCTCCCACCAACCCGGTTCCAACGTTCTTGGAGCTTTTGTCCAGTGAGCCCACATTTCTTGGGTTCTCATAGTGATCCACCACCTTTGGAAAAGAAAGAAAAGGAGGAAAAGCGTAACAAAACACCCCATTGTGACTTCATCCATAACAGTGAAAGGAATGTATGTAGATGATGACAGCAGCTTCCTGGAATGTTGTTTGCATTGTGCCTCAATTAGACATTTGCCTAAAAATCTAGCAACCTTTGTTGTTACGTAAATTCTACTTTCCTTCCTTGCACAATTCTTCACAATACACAGTTTAGACCGGATTTTATTGTCCACTAATTAACTTATTCGACCTGCCCTTTCCTCTTCGGATTTCCACTTACTTGCAAAACATCCATTTATTGTCTTTTTTGAGGAACATCTTAAAACATTACCCAATAAAAATAGGTTGTACAGGCTGGTTGAACTCCTTAACTCCTTAACTATGATACTATAGACAATACAGCTTTATGAAGAGGTTGTAATTGAAGTACTGCAGAAAATGCTTGTTACTAGCACACTGATTGTGCTCCACCTGTAGTTAATTGGATCTCATTAAGTATTAAAACAGATCAGTGAAGTTACTGCAGTCTCAAGCTTCTTACATAGCTAATGTAAAGCAGGTGCTGATAAATATATATTCACAAATATTAATCTCCTCCCATAAGACTGTCTATCTGACTTTTAAATGCACACATTTATCATGAAGCAAACATATGTAAACTCCCTTTTCCCCTGGTTATCTCTTTGCTATGCTTTGAACAATGTTTTATCTCGTATCCTGAGTGAAGTAACCCTTATCCCCCCTACTCACGATGGGAGGACATCTAGCACTGTCCGTAAACATTAGCCGATTAGCAGCTACATTACTGAGACTTTTTAGCCCTGTGGACGGGATTTTTTATGGCTTCAGCAGCCGGAATGTTTTACCTTCTGGTGATAGTTGCTCTGGGTGATGAAATCCGGAGCTGAGAGTCTCCTGGTGAGTAGAGCCAGAGGACTGAGACATTTCTTCGCCGCTGCAGCCGCCATGTTGACCTAATGACGCAGTTTGTAACCTGACAGCTTGGAGGAGACTGTTAGGAGGCGGGGCTAAACTAACCACGACTGCGCATGCTCAGTATGGCAAGCCGTTTTAACATAAATTCGGTTTACCGCCCTTACATTCCAGATATCTCAAATTGTTTTAGGACTAGACGTTTTAGCGATTTAAGATATCTCCAATTATATTTCGACTAGACAAAATACATATTTGAGATATCTCTAATTACATTCTGACTAGTCGAAATGACGTCAGATTTACCATTGACTTGAATGGAGACTTCAATTCAAGATATCTTAAATGAATTACTGACTATCTGAAATACAGATTTCAGATATCTTCAATTAAATTATGACTAGTCATAAAGTAAATTCAAGATATCTTGATTTTAGTTTTGACTAGTCATAATTCTAATTAAAGATATCTCGAATTACTCCATAATTCAAGATATCTTAAATGTATTTTTGGATAGGAGAAATGTTATTTTGACTAGTGAAAACTAAATTATAGATATCTTAAAAGCAAATAACGACTAGACAAAACTAAATTAAAGATATCTTGAATTGTAATTTTGACTAGTCAAAATTCATTTTAAGATATCTCTAATTGAATTAGAGATATCTTAAATTATTCGGCTTTTCCATTTAAGATATCTTAAATTGACATTTCGACTAGTCAGAATGACTTCATTGATATCTCGAATTAGTATTCTGTCTAGTCAAAACGTCATAAATCTACGTAGCATTTTGGCGGACAGTGAAGACATTTTATGATTGTGCTATTGGTTAGCAATGTCGGGTCAGTCCAGCTCAAGTCAGTCCGGCTCAAATACTCGTGTTTTTAACACAGTATTTAGCGCTGCAGCTCGTGCTCGACACGAATTAAGAAATTCCGATAATTTATTCTCTGCAACAAGGAGACTTTCAGTTCCTCCAAGCCGTTTTTCAGGGCATTGTGTGTGTCGGCAGAAAGTAAATCAGAAATTCTTTGCAAATTTCTTAAGCATTCTTCAAGTACACGATTTTCGCGTTCTCCGCATATCCCATACTGAAGAGCTCTTTCTATATTGTGACACTTTCTTACAATTTTGTCCAAAACTGCCAGCGCCATTGTTCAGGCAATTGTTCGGACAGCTCATTAGAACCAAAGAGGGGCTTACACGCAATGTCTGGCTTCAGATATCTAAAATTGTAATTCTGACTAGTCATAATTACGTTTAAGATATCTTGAATTGATGTGTGACCCGTCAAATGACAAATCCGGTGACGTCATTCGAGATATCTTGAAAGGAATTTTGACTCGTCAAAATGTAGTTGAAGATATCTTGAATTATTATTATTACTAGTCATAATGTAAATACAGATATCTTAAATTACCATTCCGGATAATCAAAATGTAGTGTTGTCTAGTCAAAATGCATTTTTAGATATCTAGAATGTAATTATGGATAGTCAGACGAAACCAAATTTATGTTAAAACGGCTTGCCATAGCAGGGGGGAGATACTATCATCCCCATCATCATCCACATGATGCATCCCATTCAGAATATTTTATATTTCATATTTGACCCACAATAAACTTAAGTCAAGTGTTTCTGTCTGTTTGACAGGTTTCAGGTTGTGAAAAAGTTTCAGTAAGTGAAAAAGTCGCTTCATTTGACAGGTTTCAGGTTGTGAAACCTGTATATTTGACCCACAATAAACTTAAGTCAAACAGATTCCTGATGTCAGATTCCTGAATCTGTTTGACAGGTTTCAGGAAGTGAAAAAGTCGCTTCATTTGAGGCTGATTTTATCTGCCAGTACTTCCAAGAAGAAGATGAAGAAGTTAATGAGACGCCAACCAACAAACCAGAGAACCTGAATGTTGCAGATGTGGAGGTCATCAGTGAGCATCAAAGTTACAGCATCTGAAGTCCTAACTGAACAAACCACACAGCATCATGATGAGATACGAACAAAAACAAGAAAAAGTTTAAAAAGTTTAATGTTTGATCAGGTTAAAAACACAGGAAACAAACAGTTTAAGGTGAGAAAAGGAAAACATTTCTGAAGGTGGTAATACAGCTGCATCCATCAACTTTCTTCTCTAAAGCTCAGAAGAAATTTAAAATAAAATGCAGGAGTAGAGATATACAGCGCTGAGAAAGAGTCTTTAATTCTGCTTTTATTTCACATTTAAATGAAACAATAATCTTAATAAACTGATTATAAATGAAGCTGTTTTCCTACAACAAGAACAACAAAAGTTCATGAAGATTATATTTTTATCACCCATAAACAAGCAACTGTGTCGTTTATTTACTGTTACTGAGCTCAAAAATCCCAATCTGAAGAGATTTAACTCCTGTTGGCAGCTGCTACTCGTTAAGCAGCTCGTTAAGCAGCTTTTCAGCCTCGTCGACGACCCGTGGTGGAAGTTTCTGAAAGTCCAAATCCACCGTCTGCATTTCGTCCCCTCTCCTCAGAATGATGCCGATCGAAGGCGGCGAGATGGAGGCCTTCAGCTCAGATTGTCAGGAAGCTCAGGCTCAGATCCGTCTGTTCCCAGAGCCCTCTTATGCTCAGTCGTCCATGTTGAAATACCTCCACTCAGCTTCTTCTTCTTCTTCTTCTGGTTTATCGACGGTCAGCAAACAGCTTCATGTTGCATCAGCACCAGCAGCTGATCAGGACTGAGGATCAGGACAGCCAACACATGGCTGACATCGCTCCTCCTCCTCCACCTGACTGTCCAGCTGAGAGGTGAACATCAGCTGCCTGAGCTATCTGAACACGCTGCAGGACGGAAACCAGACACTGGAACTGGTCCGTCCCCAATAAAAACTGCTCCTTTTTACTGTAGGACATGTCTGAACGTTGCCTGCTTCAGGAAATGCTCCACTATTATAAAGGTATGTTTTAAACCTCTCCAGGTTCTGCAAAGTGCTTTACAAAGCTTCTCATTCACCCACTCATCACACAGAGCTTTTATTTACATGTTTTACACTTTCTTAGATGCTGATAGGCACAAGGTCTTTCCCAAGGACACTTGGACACGCTGCGGGGACTGGGGATCGAACCAACCCTCCAATGGAAGGGTGACCACTCTTATTTTACTGACAAAACAAAGCATAAGTCTGGGGAGAGAGTCCGACAGCAGGATAGAGGGCATCACTGAAACTTTCTGCTCTGAAGGTGTGGAGTCGGGTGCTGCTGTTCTGAGAAACTCTGTAGAAGGAAATGGTGGCAGCCTCCCAATCCAGATACACTCCAACACGAGTGGATCTCAAACAGGCCACTTGGATACTTTCATTTCTGTGCTGACTGTAAGCATTTTCAGTAAACGTCATGGACCAAGACTTCTCATTCTGTCCCAGCCTGCAGTCAGCCACGTTCCCCTTCCTGCTGATGTTTCTGTACGTCAACCCGATGCTGAAGGGCTCAACTGTCTCCACCTCAAAGTAGCAGCGCTCTTTGAAACCCTGCTCACACAGAACCTGCAGGAAGTGGTCGAACCTTTCTGCGTGATCCGGATATTGTTGCTCTTCCTTCACCCAGGTCACCTTTCTGTTGCCGTCAGAGAGAAGCAGGTTCTTGTGAGCTGAGTTGGGGTCCAGAGTGAGACCACAGGCATCTGGGAGAAGGAGAAGAAAGTCCAATTAAAGTAGATTAGATCCACCAGGAGTGGATTTAGCTGTTTTCAGTCAGAATTCTCTCCTGTTTCGGTCCAGCACATGTTTGGCATTGATGAGTTTGATATGTCTCTGTGTAAATATCAAACAGAAAAAACATAAAACTACTTACATTTTTTTAATCCTGGTCTCAGTCGATGATCTCCAACCTTTTCAAAACTTTAAAGAAAGATGACAGAACAATCAATGGAAATCTTGAATAAAATCAACTGTGGTTTATTCCAAAGACTCCTCACAGCCAGTTAGCACTAAAGAGCCAATCAGATCCAAGGTCTTTAAGAAGCTTTTGTGCCATGATTAAAACTGAGAGAGAAAGTATTAGAATTACTTTAGTTTACTGAGCTTGTATTGTTGATTCTCCCTCAGCTCAGACAGGAGCTTCATTCCTGAGCCTCCTGGATGGTTGTAGCTCAGGTCCAGCTCCACCAGGTGGGAGGGGTTGGACTTCAAAGCTGAAGCCAGAAAGGCACAACCTTCTGCTGTGATGAAGCAACCAGATAACCTGAGAGGATCCAGAGTTTGATTTAAACATTTTTCAGGTCTCTCTAAAAGACTCCATGGCTTGTAAAGTGTAGATTAGCTGTAAACAATGAACACAGCTTCAGTTGCTGTTTCATATGGAGGACCGAAACCGACATAATCAAAAATAAAAGCAGAAAACTATATTTGCTTTTGCCTTTTTCCTTACACAAGCATTTGTTCTTTTGACATTTCCTCCTCCTCTTTTTACATTACTGTGTGCATTTCTGCCTCAATATGCAAATGAGGAGGCATGCTCCTCTCCTATTGGTCAATAACCAGGAAGGACCAGGATCCATGTGCAGATCGTTTGCTCCTGCCTGCACTTTCATCCGTTTCAGAAATGCACACGGTAAAGAACAAAGCAAAAGCAATAAATATATATTTCTGCTTTTATTTTTGATTATGTCGGTTTCGGTCCTCCATAGTTTTGATGTACATCGTTTATAAAGTCAATAAAGCTCCACAATAAAAAAGAAGTTGTTGCAGTGCAATCATGAAAATGTGACCATAGAAACACCTTTATGGTACCTGAGTATTTTCAGTCTGCAGTTTTGACTTGACAGTCCTTTACAGAGCTTCTCCACTCCTGAATCCTTGAGATCATTGTTGCTCAAGTCCAGATCTCGTAGAGGCGAGCAAGGGAACTTCAGACCAAAGGCCAGGAGTTTAACCCACTCTAGAGTCACCTTGCAATCCTTTAACCTGTAAGAGGATAAGAAGATTTTGGTTTAATGCAGATATAGTCAAAGTTAAAAATACAGATACACCTAAATGTGCATCAATTTGTAGACTTGTAAAAATCTGTCTTCATCCATCCATCCATCCATCCAAAGAAATAAAGACCCAAAGTAAGAAACTCACACAGCTTTTTTGCTGCTCCTCACTGCTGGTATCAGCCTCCTCCTGCCCTCATCTGTTGTGTTGTAACTCTTCAAATCCAGCTCTTCTAGTTCATCCTTGGACACCTGCAGCATGTAGGCCAGAGCCGAGCAGTGCAGGGGAGTCAACTCTGTCTTTGAACGATCGGACATTTTGAGATACTCCTGTATCTCATCTTTCACTTTGTGGTCTCTCATTTCGACCATGGTCTGAAAGATGTTGATGCAGCTGTCTGGAGACAGGGTCTTTCTTCGCATGGATCTGAGGTACGTCAAAAGTTTCTTCTCTGTATCTTCATTTGGGTCCAGTGGTGTCAACAGACCCTGGAGGACTCTTCGGTTGGATTCAACCATCAGGCCAAGGAGGAATCGCAGAAAAAAGTCCAAATGACCGTTCTTCTTCTCCAACACTTTGTCAACTGTCATCTTCACAAGATCAAGAAAAGAGTGGCCTTTGTCCTCCAAATTAAGGAAGTTTCCAAGGTCTTCTGTTGTGTTGGTTGTGAAACAGTNGTTGTCTAGTCAAAATGCATTTTTAGATATCTAGAATGTAATTATGGATAGTCAGACGAAACCAAATTTATGTTAAAACGGCTTGCCATATTTGCCATATGCTCAGTACTTTTATAACCAATAGAGGCGGAACCGTCACTGCGTAACAACTTTTTTCTGACTTTATTGTTACTATATGCAACCTATGCTTGCAAAATGAGTCCCCATGAGGAATATTTCAATACAGAGTTCATTTTTTTATTCAATTTTCCATCTCAAAAGCTTCAAAATGAGATGTAGTCTGTTGAAATTTGGAAAAAAGCTAGTTTTGTTTACAAAAAAAATCGATTTTTATTGGTCTGAAGTGATGTTATCAGGAATTCCAGCCCTAAGTTTAAAACAGGGTAATGTCTAAGCTTTACAGTGATGCCAAACAGACATCATACGAAGGGATTTCAAGGCGCTACAGCAGCTGGCAGTGAAAAATAGTCAATTTCAAGGGAAATTATTATAAGGGTTAAGGCAAAGAAAGAAGACATGCCTGTTAGAACACTTAAGTTTAAAGGTAGATTAGGAATATTATACTCTATTTTAGTTACTAGATTGTGTCTTTATGGACAAGAATCCATATTTTCACTTGTTTTAGCCTGTGATTATTCTGACTCATTCTGCCAGCAGGGGTCACATGTATTCAGTTCAGTTACTTTATATTAAACAAAATCATTTTTAAAGTTTAATTAAATGCAGCATAGATCAATCAAATATAATCCAACTGAGTGACATTCAATTTGTAATCAACTTACTTCTACATCTGTAACATCTGAAACGGTATCCTAGTTTTTAGATTATGCCAGTTTTTTTTTTACATAAAAAAACAGTCTTATCTAATCTACACATTTCTCTGATTCAGCATTATTGTGCAGAACAAGTTCAGAGAAGTTTCTCTTTAAAGGACACGTGTTAAAATATTAGATTAAACAGAGTATATGTGATGCTGTAGACGGTACCAAAACCACCAGAAGATGATTTATAATAATAAAAAAGTACATTTATTCCAAACTGTGCCTTAAAGTCAAAGTTGAGTTGTTTTTGTTATATCAAATATTTATTATTGCCAGCACATGAGGATGTAAACAGCTTTATTTTGCTAAATGATAATAATTTATTATATTTTTTAATTGATCAACTGTTTTGTATGAGTATTCAGATCTTTAAAATATGAAATAACTTTGCTCATCTTGTTAATCTTTGGTTTTGTTTTTTGTTTTGTTTTTGTTCATGAGTTTCTTTTTGATCACATGCTTTTGGTTTGTTCTTGTGTGCAATTTTCTGTAGTTGGCTTTTTGTAACTCTGACTTGCTCTCTCCTTACCCCACCCAATTGTCACACCCGTACTGCTAGTAAACTTCCCTTCAGTATTTATGCTCCACCTGTATACAGATTTGTTTGTATGTCTGTTCAACACTCCAGAGTCAAATGAGGTAACAAAGCGCAGTGGCTGCTGACTATCTTTAAAAATCGATCAAAACAAAGAGAAAATGGAATAAGTAACCATGTACAATTCCCCATCTCAGGAATAAAACTCGTGCTTTTCTCAACCACTATAAAGTGGAACTGCAAAAGTTCACTTCCTTCTCTTCTGAGACTTCTGAAAGTGTGACAAACCAAATTGTGGTTTTAAGTGGGAACTATTTGAGCCTTTCGGATGTTTTTTGTTCAGTATGTTTCTTGTAGTGGAAATAGATGCATATATGATGATTTCCAACAGGAAATTCTTGCTCATATTTCGACCTTTGTGTCCAAATTTCTTACTGACGTCACCATATGAAGTAACACCGTGCAGGAAGGACAAGTGAGAAGTTGCGCTGTGACACGAGTTTCCCAGAAATGTAAGAAAGATAGTGGTTCACTGCGATTGCTTTCAGGATAGCGTGAGTATTTATTTATCTTTTGTGACGAACTAATATTTATTTTTAACGGCTGTCTAATGTATAAATGATTCATGTCATATTGTGCTGTTTTTATTTTAGAGAAAGTAACAATGGAAGTGGATTACGTTGAATATGATGATTACACTGCCAACAATGGAACGGAGAACAACACAAACACTGGAGTACATGTAACCTTCAGCAGTCCTCAGTCCTCCCTGACGTATGTTCTTGTGGCAGTAAATGTCGTGATATCAGTTGTTGGTCTTGGAGGAAACTCAGTAGTGATTTGGATCTGTGGATGGAAAATGAGAAGATCGGTCATCACCACCTGGTACATGAGTCTGGCAATTTCAAACTTGCTGTTCTGTGCTGTTTTGCCCCTGGACATATTCTACATGATAACCTCACATTGGCCTTTTGGACAGGTTTTGTGCAAATTCACCTCCTCCGCTCTGTTTCTCAACATGCACAGCAGCGTGTTTCTGTTGGTCTTAATCAGCGCTGATCGCTGCGTTTTGGTTCTGTTTCCCGTGTGGGCACACAACCATCGCACAGTGAAGAAAGCATACGGCGCGGTTGCTCTGATGTGGTTCCTCTCTGCGCTCCTAACGCTGCCATCGATGATCTTCAGAAGAACCACAGTCCAGGATTCAGTCACTCAGTGCCACACGGACTACAGGGACGACTCCAAACACAAGGCGGTGAAGCTGAGCGGATTCATCTGCGGATTTCTGATTCCCTTCCTGACCATTGTGCTCTGCTGCGTGGTGCTCGGTATGAAGCTGAGAAGGTCAACCATCAGGTCGAAGAAGCCGTATAAAATCGTGGTGGCACTCATATTGTCGTTTTTCTTCTGTTGGGTCCCTTACCATGCCTTCGTTCTCCTGGAGCTGGATTTGGGGAATCAAAGCCTGGAAGTTCTTCAAACTGGCCTGAAAGTCGGGGTCACACTGGCTGCAGCCAACAGCGTCATATCCCCCATTCTGTATGTGTTCATTGGCAACGACTTCAAGCGAACTCTTCAGAAGTCGCTGACTTCACGGTTCGAGGAAGCGATAGCAGAGGACTTTCGTACAGGTGGTCCCAACTATTCAATGTCTAAATCAATGGAAATAATTGGAAATTAAGTTGCTCTATTTGTCATTAATGCTAACTTGTATATTACTGTGCATAAATAAATGTTTGTGGCACTGACATTACAGACTATAGCAACAGTTAACCCCATCCGGTGTTTCTCTTAAAGCATTAGTTCACTGTGACTACCAGCTGGGAGCTGACAGCTGCATTTAAATCCTATATGTTTCAATTTAAAACACAATAATCAGAACTGTTGTATTTAGGCTGTGTTTTTTTGAGTGTGTTTTGTTTTCATGCAATTACTGAAGAAGTAATGTGGCTGTAAGCACATTTGTCTCAATAAAATGTTTGGAAACTAGAACACAACCCAAAGTGTGTTACTAACGAAAAACCACATGCCCTAAAATTATAAACTGACTGACATGAAATAGTCTTACCACAGAAATGACATGGGGGTGGGCAGATCAGACAGATCTGCAAAACTATTTTGGTATGCAAGTGTCAAAATGACATTTTTGTGAACGGCAGAATGTACGGGCCACCTAATTTAAAAGATAGGTTTAGACTTTCCACACCTTTAAAATGGAAATGCATGTAAAATATTTATATTTGAAGTCAACATAGTGCCTACAGCAGTGAGAAATAATGAGTGCGATTGTGTTTGGTTCACCTCACAGGTAACAGAGCGAGGTAATACATCAACTCATTTTTTTGTCTTCCTATGCGACTTTTAGCTTTTACCTACGGTTTTGCTCATTTTAGTTTTTAGCTACTGCTGAGCTAATTATAGCACTTAGCAACAGCTTTGCTAAAATTAGCTTTTAGCTTCTGTTTTGCTAACTTTGGCTTCTGGTCCGTTTGTTTTAAGTAACACTTCAAGTAATTCATTTTTCTGAATATTTCAGCGTTCACATTACACTTTTACAGAAAATGCTATTTCTTTGGTTAATAATAATGAAAATAAATTGTTTGATTGCATTATTAATTGTACCATGTTTATCATTATCAGTATTAATAACATGATTTTTACAAACTTACCTATGTTCGCACCTACATAGTTTGAAAAATAAACTGCACAGTAAACAAAACAAAACAGACTTTCTATCAGGTGCAAAATAATAACAACAATCTGACCAACAAAATATTTCCTTCTAATAACTAATGTAAATTACTTGCTTTGTGTTGTTTTGTTCTGTGTGTTTTTCAATTATTCGGACAATGTTAAGTGGAATTTAGAATGATTTTTGCTGATTCATATTCCTTTAATTTCCTTATTTGCAGTTATAAGGCGGCCCGGTCACCCTGCCTGTGATCAGGAAGCCTCACTGGGCCCCATGGACACATTCTGCTGCTTTCAGCTAATTCATATGCCCAATAGTAATGCTAAACCTCACATGATCTTATCAAATGCAGGAACAGCTGCAGCAAAAACCTGCTGTATCCAATAGTGGAGGTGTTCTGTTTAAACATCCATATTTAGACTAGATTTAGGGGATAAATGATCAGTCAGCAGCTTGGAGCAGACAGGCCGGACATGAACCGAACACAGGAAGCCAAAGACAGAGGGGATAAACAACAGGACATTTTCTCCAACATGGGGGATTATTTTCCTTAGATCACTCACAGGTGGATCTCATTTAACAAATTATGTGGCTTCTGAACATAATGGTTGGAGATTTAAAGCAAAGGGGTAACTATATATGCACGCACTACTTATTTAGTTTTATAGTTTTTAGAATTATTTCACAGAATATTTTATTTTCTTTTTTCTTTCTTTCTTTTTCATTAGGAGTATTATTGCAGAATTCTCACTTCAAATCAAATTAGAAATCCAATTCAGAAAGCTGTGTACCTGTCTGTCTGTTTTATTTTATACAGTTGCAATAAAAAATTAAAAACTACTCCCATTTTGGGAGGGAGTGGATGAGGGAGGCGTCCGGTTTTCTGATTTATTTAATTTTTGGATCCATTTATATTATATTATATTATATTATATTATATTATATTATATTATATTATATTATATTATATTATATTATATTATATTATTAGCCCCACTAATATTTATGTTCAGGGACGATTTGTTTCTAGTTGGAGCATGCGCAGTTCGTGTGTTCCATGAACTAGCAGAAACCAATAGAATTACGTCATTGGGGATCATGCAGAACTGGTAAATTCGATTCACTTCATGGACCCGGGTTCATGTGAGTCAATCACTAGTGATCCGGTTCACTTGAGTGGAACCACACACAAACCCACACCTCAGCATTTCCGGGTTTTATTTTATTTATTTTTTTACCCGAATCAGCAACCTGACTCATCTGAGTCCGCATCGTTTCCGAGGATTCTGTTGTTTGTATTTTTTAGTGCGCTAACTTAATTGTTAATTAGTTCTGATTCAGTTCGAGGATTCGGATCATTAACTCGAGTGAGTCAGTAACCGAGCAGCTCGGCTCGCGGGCGCCCCCTCTGGTTGAGCGAACGCATTATTTCGGGGATACCTGACGATAGCGGATGTGATGCAACCAGCTGTAAGGATATTAACTCCTCACAACTCGTAATTTACAGCTGTCATCGAATTATGGTGTTAATTCTACGTTGAATAAGCGCTTTAGTCGCAGTTTTTGTACTATTAGTTTCGGTTCATGCTTCAGTCCGTAAAACTGTCTTCCTCCGCCGGCTATCGTTAGCATAGCTTCCTCTTCCAGGCAGTTTAGCTAGCAGCTGATCATTTTAGCTTCTTACTTTCTCGTTTCTCTTACTGTTAGAGACCAGCCCTGTCAGCTGGGCTTCCTTATGTGTGTATCCCGTCCATATAACTCTGGATAGCTGATCGAGTTTCGACGAAAAATGGCCGCCGCTGCTGCCCCGTCTCCCCCGGCCTCTGGCTCTCCCGCTGCGGCCGCCGAGAACTCGAGTCCCGGCGGGTCCAGCAGCTCCACGGCGGCCGAAGGTGGGACACAGGACAGCACCTTCGAGTGCAACATATGCCTGGACACAGCCAAGGACGCCGTGATCAGCTTGTGTGGACATCTGTTCTGGTAAGATTTGGGTCTGTGACACTTAAAATTGGGTCACCGCCTCATTGAGTTTATAACAGTAATCAGCAACACACTAACATAGATAAAATGGAAACATTTGTATCTTCTTTAAAGTTCCTGGCAGTAAAATATAGAACCTTCCACATAAAAAACAACTTGGTAGAATTAGTTTACACTCTTTACTTTAAATATATACTAATAACAAACAAGAAAAAACAAGTAAGAAACACGTGTGAAGTTTTATTTCAATAAAATGATGATGCATCTCAAAATTATACTTTCATATTTAAAGTAAAAACTACTGACTAAAACTTAACTAGTAAATAATGCTGTTAAATTGGGCTGAAATGGAGTAATGCTATGTGATGATGTATCTAAATGCAACTATCAATTGCTTTAGTTAATAGTTAATTTCTGGGTTGTGTATTTTGTTGCAAAGAAACACATTTTATAAGCATTTTCTGTGTTTTTGTGTTCAAAAGAAAGCCTAATTTGTGAAGGAAGTTGTCAGATAAACGTCACACCAAAATAACCATTCTCTTCTCTCCTAAATGGGTTCAAACGGTGTTTATATGAAAGCATATTCCTCAAATCTGTCTTCAAGTACTGTATTTAAGTTAATGTGTTAAGTGACTTTCTATAGCTTAATATAATTCAGCATATAAAAAACAGAAGTTAAACTGAAAATTTTCCATTCATTAGCTGTTATTTGCACTTGTTTTGTAATGAGACTATTTCTGTTATGTTTATTTGGTGGTTTTAGGACTCTTGATGTTTAATCAAACTTTCTTTTTTTTTATTCTTTCCTAATCTTTTTGCACCGGATTAGTTGGCCTTGTTTGCATCAGGTGAGCTTATTTTGTCCTTACAAAAAGAGATCATTGATATAGATGATATTCCAGACATAATGGTTATCTCATTAAGTTTTTCTTTTTCCCGTTTTGTCCTAACGCAGTGGCTGGAGACTCGACCAAACAGACAAGTGTGTCCGGTATGCAAAGCTGGAATCAGCCGAGACAAAGTTATCCCCTTGTACGGGAGGGGGAGCACGGGCCAGCAGGATCCGAGGTAGGTCCACACAGAAAGCCCTAACTCTAAACTCACATTAAAAATGTTAATGTTAGTGGCTGACAGTTCCCGCATGATCGTGTTTAATTCAACAGCGTTGCTCTCTAATGATTTGTTTTAAAGGGAAAGAACCCCCCCTCGACCGCAAGGACAGAGGCCCGAGCCAGAAAACCGCGGTGTGAGTACACAAACGAGTAAATCTGTCTGTTTCCACATGTTGAGTTCTCAGTGTCATGTCAGCTGTGGGTTACCACTGTAAGTTCATGATGAAACTATTACATAACGACGTAAGCCTGTTTCATTCATTACTAAAAAGACACGTCCCGCTGGGATCCATTACTGAGATGATGAAGCTTCTCTCATGAGAATCACCACAAGCTTTACAGCCTGTTGCGTCACATTTTCTTACTGTATGACACACACCTTTTTTTTGTGTGTGTGTTTTAATGCCATCTTGCAGGGTTTTCAGGGGTTTGGCTTTGGAGACGGGGGTTTCCAGATGTCGTTTGGGATCGGTGCCTTCCCGTTTGGCATTTTCGCCACAGCTTTTAACATTAACGATGGACGACCTCTTCCAGGTAGTCACACGGCTCGCTCCGAGTTCTTTATTTCTTCTGGCGACAGCCGATCCAATAACCCTTGTGTCGCCCACACAGCGGCTCCGGGGACGCCGCAGCACACGGACGAACAGTTCCTGTCTCGGCTCTTCCTGTTTGTTGCCCTGGTGATCATGTTTTGGCTGCTGATTGCATAAACGCACAGGAAGAGGACATGTTTTAACCCAAAGCGTTCGACAGAAGCAAAACTTTATGGTGTTTTTTTTTTTTTTTGCCTTTTTCCTCCTCGAAGAAGCCTTGTGACGTTTAAACAAGACAGAAATGAGTTTTTAATGTCAGGATTTAATGTTTGAAGTCAAAGAGGTTTTCAGAGTTCTTATTGACTGTGGATGTGTTTGAAACGCCTCCCACATTAATATCATAATTTAAACTCACCGATGTCTCCAGAGTTGCTTTATAAAATGAGCCGTGATGCTAACAGTCTTCGCTAACAAAGCTAACAACCCAGTGGTGGATTGTTAGCTGAGGTAGTGTACATTTTCGAATATTTTTCCATTTATTTACGTTTTTGAGGTCACAGATAGAGGCCTGTAAATCTAATGAACTGTATTGTAAACCCACAGTCATTTTTGGGCACATCTTTAGGATCTTTTTTTTTTTTTTGGAAGTTTACAAATCACATCTTTCTTTCCAGCAGACATGACCCAAATCAGACCCATGTTTTGAGCAATCGCAGCAAAGTTACACAACATCTTGGCTGGGACATTTCTGCTTGTAAGCAGATAAAAAGCTTAATTTCAGTGTTCCTCACCAGACTGTATAATCTTTTATTTTGCTCTGGTTTCTGTATTTCACTGTAATTAAATGTAAAATACTGTAATTAAAGAGGTAAAATGAGGATTAATTGTTTAAAAATGGTACTTTTCTAAATGTGAATTTCCTCTACTGACAGTAAAGCTTTATAAATGATGATTACTGTCTGTTGTTTTGTTATTTCTGTGGAAATTTATTGAGTTTTTAGTGCTGCAAATTTGTCACAAGTCAAAACAGTTTGTCAGTCTTGCATTCCTTGATTCGTCCTTTTTTCTTGGGGTTCTGACGGTGAAACGTTAAACTCAGCCTCGTACATAAGCTGCTGGATCCTCATTTTTGTCTCGCATCTCTTTTGGGGAGCGAGCCGCTTCAGGGCAGGGACGAAGCTCAGTAGGAACAGCTCGTCCTCGTCCCGGGGCCTGGAGGCGAATGAGGCGGCGCCGTCTTTGACCAGCCACTTTGTGGGCGAGTGTGTACTCTGAGGGGACGACGGGGACGACGGCTCCGACACGATCTTCCGTTTCTGTCCGGTGCTGCCAGTGGGGATTGTCTGTGGGCCCGGTGGCGTCCTGGCCACAACAGCGAGCTGGGCCGCCTGCGTGTCCTGGGACAGAGCGGGGAGCTGCGTTACAAACCCCACCTGGGCCTTCGGCTCAGCCAGACCCACCTCCGCCTTTGAGGCGCTCTGAGGCGTCTTGATGGAGTCCGACAAAGTGGTTTCCTCCTCCCCGCTTCCGGTCACATTGTCAGGATTGTCGCGGTCCTCTTCAGCGTTGCTGCAAATGTCCGTCACGCCAACTCTTGATCCAGTGAACGGGGCGATGAAGTTCATAAGCTGTCGGTATTTCCACTTGCTCTGCACAAACTCGCCCTGCTTCTTGCCTTTGATCTCCATTCGGACCTCCTTCAGGTATCTGTCTCTCAGGTTCTTCCATCTTCTTTTGCACACATCAGCTTGAAAAGAAAAGACGTTGGAATGTAAAAAGTTTGTCACAATACACAAAATGTGTGATAACATTAGATTGTATGTCGACTTTGGACAGCTGGGTAGTTTAAGGTCCAGATGCTTGAGGAGCTACAAAAACTAATGCTCAGTTAAAAAAAATCTAGATGAGCTCCGTGTTTGTTTGAATTTTATAAACTATTTAACCAAACTGGCAGCTAGAATCAAAGCCTCAGCAAAGTGTGGATAGTCTGTACATTTATAAAAGAGGTGAACAACATATTTCCTTCATTAAAGCACTATTTTAGGTCATTTTTGACTGTCCTACATGCATAAACACAAATATAATTTGGAAGCATATGTTAGTGTTAGTAATGTTCAAATCAAAACAATGTATCTACTAAGTAAACATTTCATCTCTGCTGTTGAACAAAATAAGGGCTATTTTGCCACTAAATCATCAATTTCAGCAAAAAAAAAATCATTAAAAATTGCAGCCACATCTAAATTAAGGATATATGTTTAGTTTGTAGAAAAGATGAACTTTAACAAAATAGTGAAATACTGTATAAGTCAGGGAGAGTGGGACATGAAACTACAGCAACAATGAATTTAGTTTTCTGCTTTTATGTGGCGTTTACTGAGTTCATGTGTGTTCTGGAAACTCGGAATATGCAAATCATGGATTTTATCTAAATGAAAACTTTTTTATCCTAAAAATTAAAACTATGAAGTGTTTTATTGGCCCTGTTCCTTCATAATAAATCAGTCCAGGTGTAACAAATCTCCAGGACTAGTTCACTTTTTTACGCCACTTTTTGGTCGTAAGCTCTTGCACTTAGGTTTTATTTGGGGCTGGGGGGGCATTCGTCCTTACGCTCTGCCATGTTTTATTTATCCTACAAACCGGGAACCACAGTCTTTAGGCGACCTCCAGAAAGTTTTATTTCCCCTCTGGAGCTCAGGTCTTAAAAACGATCCGAAACGCAGGCAGGCGTCTGTAAGACTGAGCACGCTTGCCTCCGCACTCTGCCGCGGCTAGTTTCGCGGCTAGCTTCGCGTTAGCTCTGCGGCTAGCTTCGCGGCTAGTTTCGCGGCTAGCTTCGCGGTAGCGTCAGACGCGGCCTTCGTCGTGCGAGCAGCAGCTGCTACCGCTAGCACGGCACGCGCGGCCGCACTCACCGCACCTGGATGCTGTGAAGCGGGCAAAAAAAATACTAAAAAAACCTCCAAATCTCTAAGCTACTTTTTCTTTTTAAAAATAATATGATCTTCCATATTGTGATTAATTAGTTGGTAAAGCCAACACCGGCTAAGCATAAAATAACTGTCAGTGAAGTTGTGATAAACATATACTCACATGGGAGACCCAGCGCGAGACTGATATTTCTCCAAGCACTCGTCCGACTTTCCGTGCACCGGTAGTTCGGCAGAGTGACATTATAAAGCTCTGGGTAATTAAATACAGCCAGGATTAACTTATCGTCCATTTCGCCTCCCGTGTGTTTTGCGTTTCTGCGTCTTGCGCGGACGCGGAAGCGGCAATCTTCTCCCGCCTTTTCCGCTCGGGCGAGTTATCGCGAGTGGCGGGCTGCGTGCCGCGCGTGTCGCTCCGGCGGTCAGCTATGGAGATTACAGTCTTTGGACACCAGGGGGCGCGCTAACAAACATTCTTCCCATCTTCTTCTCCTCTACTCGTACTTTAACATGTAATATATTTAATATATACATGTATAATGAAGTAAATCGTCGTCTGTGTTCTTTAGTCACATCCTCAAACCTTTTAGAGTTTATTAAGGAGAAATATTGAGGAAACTAAATATAGTTTTGCACTGGCAGAGACTTCAGCATAGTTTCAGCAGAGAAAAGCCTGCACGATTGTGTTCAAACCAGATAAAGTGTGTATTTTTTACATCCCAGGCGAAGTGTTAGGGGGGAAATACTGCATTAAGAAACATTTTGGCAACAGGTAGTATACAGTTGATGCAACCATATTATAGTTCACCTGATGTCCTATCACAGACCCTGTGTTTTACTGCCTGCCTGTGGAGATTCTCAGTATTTGGAGGTTGTCAGTCTGGCAGCAGAGACTCTGAGCCTTTTCATGCAATAATAGTCCTGTGCCATTACAAGTTAAGTGCTCAGTTATCAGCAGTCAGTGTGGGGGTGTGTTTCAGACCTTGTTCCTCCTGTCTGAATTGCCAAGGATTTATTTGTATCAAATGTTTTTTCTCCCCCTCCCACTTCTTTTCTGTTTGAATAACCCTTTGCACACTCGCAGAATGGTGCAATTTCCTTCTGTTTCTCAGTTTCGATTGCTTATTAAATGGGCTGAAATGAACAGCTTATTTGCAGGAGTTTTATTATTATTATTGACTGATACAACGTCTGGTTAAAAGTTACAGAAAAAAATAAAGATTTTGATCCAAACAGTTTCTCAAAAGTGTATAAAAACTGGGGAGTTGTGTAAAATGTAAATAAAAACATAAAGCAATGATTTGCAAATCTCATAACTCCATAATTTATTCATAGTCAAACAAAATAAACACGTCAAATGTTTAAACTGACACTGCATGGAGTCAGCAGCACTTAAACACTGCTTAAAGCTGTATCATGCAGAAAAGAAGCCAGATGTGAACACCGTCCAGAAATGCTGCCGTCTTCTCTGAACCAAAGCTCATTTAAAACGGACTGAGGCAAAGAGGAGAACTGTTCTGAGGTCAGATGAATCAAATTTGTAATTCTTTTTGGAAACCACAAACACCATATGTTCCGCGTTAAAGAGCAGAGGGACAATTCAACCTGTTATCACCGCTCAGGTCAAAAGCCAGCCTCTCTGATGGTATGGGGTTGCATTACCTACACATCTGGACTAGCACCATCAATACGGAACAGGTTTTAGATCAACTTATGCAGCCATCCTATACAACCTCTTTTTCAGGGAAAGTCTCGCATATTTCAGCGAGACAACGCTAAACTGCTACCGCATACTTTACAACAGCATGGTTTTGTAGAGGAGTCCAGGTGTTGAACCAATCTCACCAATTTAAAACATTTGATGCATCTTGAAACAAAAAATCCAGCAAAGGCGAACCAGGACTGTAGAACAGCTAGAATCCTCCACAGACAGAATGGGACAACGTTCCCTCTAAAACCTCCAGCAGCTGCTCTCCTCAGGTCCAGATGTTTGCAGACTGATGGTAGAAGAAGAGGGGAGAACATGGACCTGGAACAACTTTTTTTGTAATCTGTTGGTGCCTTCAAAGTCTAAAATACCCCCCCCTCTATAAATAACACGTTTTCTTATTTTAAATATCTTTACTGTGATCCACTGTATTTAAAATGCATGGTTGTAGTGATTTTATTTTATTATTACATCTTCACACGAGGCGCCGGCTTCTCCAAAACACAGGATTGCACCACATCGAGCGGCGATTGTTCCCTTTCACTCCACCTATTGTGCCCTAACCCTTACAACAAGCACCACGACACAAACCTTTATAATTCTATCACCCGTCTCAGTAATGAATTTTTGAACCGTTTTGAACCTTACACGGACGGCGCCACAATTCCCCTCCATTGAAAGCCACAATAACCGCAGATAGCAATCTCCCGTGCTGCTCCAAAGCACGCGCCAACAATCTGGACGCTATTAAACCAAAATGAAAAGGATGGGATGGTGTTTATTGTTATCTGTGTCCAAAAGCCCTTATAACAGGAGAAGGAGGAGGGAGGGGAGGGGGGGGTGGGAGGCTTAAGACAGATTGTAGAAATCCCTTAATTCCCTGAAAGTAAATAAATAAATAAAAAAGGTGTGTTTGCCTTGTATGAAATCACAGGATTTGCTGGGGATGGAGATGAATTTAACCTGTAATAGCTTTACCCCGACTGTGCGCATTGTCAGAGGAGTCAGCCCGGACAGACTGCGGCGCACAGATAAGACGCAGGACGCACGATTGTGAATACAAATCATCCGGACGGATATGTTGAATTATCTGCATTTAGTGCAATCCCATCAGTGTCACCGCGCCTCTGTCAATTTGCGCACAATCACTCCAGGTTCAAGCACGACAGGGGGAAAAAAGGGACAGGGGTTGTTATAAAAAAAAATAATTTAAAGGCTAATCCTTAAATTCGCCAAAGTCTCAGGGCCGCGCGCCACAGATGTTCATCTTTAAGTCCAGGTTTCTAATACCGAGCAATCTCCTTTTCTCTCTCTCTAAAAAAAAGAAATAAAAACCCCTCAACAATGAGGATTTTAGGGAGCTCTCCGCTTTTCCGCTTTTTTACGCAGCGATATCTGATTCGGCGCGAAGAAAAGGAACGAGGCGAGATTAACTGAATCTGCCGTCCTCCCTAACCTCTTCACAAAACGGCCCAGATTAGCCAGGAATTAAGTTTCAACCGTTTTATGTGTCTGCTCCACATGGGTGGGGGATTATGGTTTTACTTCATCTATCTGTTTTTTTTTCCTCCTTCTTTTTTTAGGGGCCCCTATAAGGGCTGGGGTCCCTTTTTAGGAGAGGAGCAGCTGAGGCTGAAGTCAACCAAAGTGTTGCGTGTCTCCAACCTGTGGCCTCCCCACCGCTGCTGCTTCTGCTTCTGCGTTCCTTGGGCATGGATGGACTCGCCAAGATGGAGAGACAGAAGTTCCCCTTCAGCATTGAAGACATCCTGAGCAAATGCCCGAGCGGCGGTGGGGCGGGCGGGCTGAGGGAGAAGGGCGAGCCCGCGCGTCACGCCTGCCTGTGCTGCTGCTGCTACTGCTCTCGCTGCGCCGACCTGCTCCACACGGATTTCATCCACGAAGGTAGGACCGAGCTCGTCTTCAGGGGGGGTTATTTTTTATTTTGGGGGGGGGGGCTCCAAACGCATCTGAATCTCGTGCTCGCAGCCTGTCAGTTTGGATGGGGAGCGGCGGTGCTCTCGGAGCCCCGCAGGCCCGCGGACGCGCACCGGGAGGAGCAGGCGGCCGTTCAGGCGCAGAGGCGCACCAGGCGCCACCGCACCATCTTCACCGAGGAGCAGCTGGACGCGCTGGAGGAGCTCTTCCTGCAGAATCAGTACCCAGACGTGAACACGAGAGAGAAGCTCGCGCAGCGCACTCACTTAAGAGAAGAAAGAGTGGAGGTGAGCTGCGTTTCGGACTGGTGCGTTAATGTAAACACGAACGCTGTGCCAGATTGCGCATTTGCAGGACGTCATAAAAAGTTATTATTTATATCATAAAAACTCTTCTTTTTCTTCCTACCCCCTCCATCCATCACAGGTTTGGTTTAAAAACCGAAGAGCGAAGTGGAGACGCCAGAAAAGACTTTCATTTGTTGTAGGAAACACTGAAAACTAATGCGCTGCTGAAACATGACACAGATATGCTGTGTATTAGACAAAAAAAGAAGCTAAGCTCATCATTTTGTTTCAGTTTTATCAAATAACTGTAGGCATGCTGTCCTGGTTGGTTTTATGCAACTGGCATCCAAAGCTGAATATAGTGTTTATGGTTTGTTTTTATTTGTATTTTTTGCACAAGTTGTACAAAATAATATGTTCTCTTGAATAAATATAGCTTTGTTTAAAACTGATGGAGTAATTTTCTAACAACACGAATAACTAATGTTCAAACTGTTCAGTTTACAAATTACATATGCAGAAAACTCAGAGTTACATGTTTTAATTTAGAAAATACACACTCTTTTTAAGCTAAGTGTCAATACAAACTCTACACAGTTACAGTAATTATATGATGTATTTTTCTGCTTGTGAGGGTAAATTTCAGCATCATATTTATTCTTAATTTCTGTTTCCTTTCCCCTCCCTTTTTTATCCCCTCTTCTGGTGAATTTAGCCAGACCTCAAATAATCCAGCCTCTGTGGATATTTTCTACTCTACTGTTGCAGCAGATGTAGAGATTTTACTTCAGTTAAATATATAAAAATAGCAAAAAATCAATGCATGTTTTTTTATTAATTAATGTAATGTGCAAATTAGACCAATTTATTGGAACTCTGTATTAACACTGGCATCCTAAAGCTATATTAGTCACACTGAAAATGAGTTGCAAGTGACTTTATTTTATTCATTTGAAAAAGAAAAGTCCAAGTTTAAAAATCCACAACCTAAAAAGCATTAAGAAATATTTAGGTAAAATTGTTTTTTTTTTTCTTTAAAATCCATTGTCTTTTTGTTTTGATCTAACCTTTTGTTATTTTGCCGGATGAAAATCCTAATGAAGTGTCACAGAAACAGCTTTTTAAGCATTTTGAACCCACTCTATTGTTTGAACATTATATCGCTTTAACTTAATAAATAATTCCTGTTTGGCTCTCGTGTTTATTTAAACTCCATCCTGTAAATTCATACCACACAAGAAAACATTCATTTATTTAAAAAGAATTAAATAAGTAAATAAATAAATAAAAAAATTTCCGACTCGACAGTAGGAATATTGGGATGCTGGTGACTTTTATACTGAAAATTCTTGTTTTCAGTGGCGTAACATCCGGTGACGTTCACTCAGACGTTACGTAAGTACGTTTTGTGTACGGAACGCTAGCGTCGTGGCTAAAAGTTAGCTTCAATGTGGCGAACATCATACTATCCTAATTGTGTAACTATTTAAACGTCGACTAAGTCTTTTAGGCGTTTCTTTAAAGTTTAATATTTTTGCCTGGTTATCATTTATTGGTTAACTTTATAGTCGTAAGCTCGCGTGCTGTCTTTCGGCTAAGGAAGCTAACAGCAGCCTCCACAACCATGGAGGGTAGCGGGAGCGTGAGGAAAGCCTTGTCCGGGACTCTCGTACCTTCGGCGGTCACCACGGTGGCTCTCCGTGAACCTGAGGAGCAGGAGAAGGGAAGGTTAAAGAGAAAAATCCTCGATGAAGAGGAGTACATTGAGGTGAGAAGATGTGAAACTAACACACCTAACCCAAAAATAAACAAAGCACTGGGTCACTAGCCCAAATAATCTTTATGTTTATAATATTATTTTGTCCACTGTAGCTTCAAGTCAAGGAGTCACAAACTGTTTATCCTTCGTAATTTGATAATGTATAATATCTTGGTGAGGGTTAAATTGGACATAATGTTTATACAATGATGAAACAGCATCAATTGGATATAAATATATGAGTTTCTTAAGATGACTGCTACAGCAAGTGATGGGCCACATTAGGCAATCCATCAGGCTCATATGTTTGTAAAAATGTCTCCTCTTACTATAGGATAAACACATCATACTATTTAATGTGCTATTACTAAACTCTGCTTTGTGCACTTGGCTGTTTTTGACAGAGTTTGGAGAAAATCATCCAGAGGGACTTCTTTCCCGATGTCACAAAATTGCAAGCGCAGAAGGATTACCTGGAGGCAGAGGAGAACGGAGACCTTGAGAGGATGAGGGAGATATCCATCCGATACGGATCATCTTTGACCAAATCTACCCCTCAATCCTCTGCACCTTGTGAGTGGAAAACAAATGGAGTAATAATAAACAGTGTGTCTGATTGCATCTCCTACTTATTTAAGAAATGAAAGCAGCTTTTGTTTGTTTCTGCTGTTCAGTATAAAGGATTTATTCAGGCTCTTATGAATGTCCTTTTTTTCCCTCTTTGTCTGCAAGATGTGACTCCTGCCAGCTTTGAGACACCGGTTGGTCACCCAGGATCTCCCTCCTCTACGTACTGCAGTAAAGGTTTAGACGTCGGTATGTCATGTTCAGATTGTTTCTCACGCCACTCTCTCCCTCGCCTTGTTTAAGAACGAGCGTACACAGGTCGAGTAGTTATTTGTTCTTATTTTAACAAATGCTTGCTCCATAGAAAAAAGGGACGAAGACGGGGAGGAGAAAAAACTGCCCAGTTTGGATCGTTTCCTCGCTAAAAATACCAGTGAGGATAACGCGTCGTTCGAGCAGATCATGGATCTGGCGGAAGACAAGGAGAAGCTGAAGCACGCGTGGTTATATGAGGCGGAAGCCGAGTTCAAACAGGTTGGTCTGCGCAGACTATTTATGGTAAATCCGAAGTAGCAAAATGCTTGGATTACAGCTGTGTGGCTTAATGTCTCAAACCATGCCTCTGAGAAAGGCTTCATTAATGAGGAGCTTCAAATGTTGCCATGGTGATTCTTCCCTCAAACTCATCATTACAAGAATTACAAAAAGCCTGAGAAATGGATGATTTATTATGTTAAATTAAGTTGATTTGGTGGAATGTAACAGCTTCAAGTTGGAACTAGTTTTGAATAAATAACAAAAAAGCTTCAAAACCTGAAAGGTAATTTGGAAAGCCTAGTTTGAGTAACATATGTTTGTAGCCTGCTGTTGTGTCAGAATCGTATCTTTTTATTTAATCAAGTAAAATAAGTTGAAAAATCACATTTTCTGCCGGGGTTGCTTTCTAGTTGGCTTTTAACAACCAGCTGTTGTCAGAACTTGTAACACTCCAAGGATGTTTTATCTGATTTTTGTTAGATAAATAAAAATAACCAAACAAAAAAATGTTAATAGTTTCTGTGGATTGACGTAAAACATTTGACAAACTTTTGGGGGCTGTAGTTTGAGCACATGTCATCAGGAAGACAAATGACACATCCCATAACTGTAAATATGGTAGTCAGAATTACATTTTTTGTTAAGAAAAACATGCTAAATGTTGGAATACTGTTGTGTAAATGTACAAACGGGATCAAAAACCCTCCTGCGTTTGTTTTTAGCGCCACGAGGAGAACCTCGCCTTACCGTCGGCAGAAAAAGCTGCTCTTGAATGCGTCAAAGCGGGACTGGAGACATGGGAGTACAAAGCAAAGAACGCCTTGATGTATTATCCAGAAGGTGTGGAGCTCAAACACAGATAGCTCTGTTTACCTGAAAACCTTTGTATTAAAGCACAAAATTCACTAAACTCTGCTATGAGTGGGAGAATGATGCTCCTTTTCATCTTTTAAAACCTTTTGTTTTTAGGTGTTAAAGACGACGATGCTGTTTTTAAGAAGCCAAGAGAGGTTGTTCACAAGAACACTCGTTTTGTTGGAGATCCGTTCAGCAAGGCTCTCAACAAAAGCCAGATTCAGCAAGCTGCGGCCCTCAACGCACAGGTACGTTCAGCAAAGCAATATTTTAGTCATTCGTTCGCTGAGACATATTAGCCTAAACGATAACATGTTTTTGTTTGCAGTTTAAACAGGGCAAAGTGGGGCCTGATGGGAAAGAGCTCATACCACACGAATCTCCAAAAGTGAATGGATACGGTTATGAACGGACTCCGTCCCCTGCACCAGGTGGGTCTTTAAATCCACCTCAGATACCACAGATCTGAGCTTTAAGTTGAAGCTGGGCGACCTAATCAAGTAAAGTAACGCTGGCCTGCGTGTCATTGCCTCGTTTGGAGTATTTTTCTAAAGTCCTCTGTGGCCCTCAGGTGTTTCTGAGTCTCCTCTGATGACCTGGGGTGAGATCGAGAGCACCCCATTTCGCCTGGACGGATCAGACACGCCATACGTCGAGAGGAACCACGGCCCGTCGTTCAAGGTGGTTACTGTTCAGGGATGGAGCTTTTGCTCATCCGTTGTGAAATGTTGACGTCGATCGTTGTTTTTTAAAAGATACCGGAGCCAGGAAGACGAGAGCGGTTGGGCTTGAAGATGGCTAACGAGGCTGCCGCTAAAAACCGTGCAAAGAAACAGGAAGCGTTGAGAAAAGTTACAGAAAACCTCGCAAGGTAATGAAACTTACCTGCCTCGTCTCTTGATTAGCTCTTATAGCAGTTTAATACACTTGTCAGATTGTTTCCCGCCGCAATCTAACAGGACTTGATTTCTGCGTTGCAGCCTCACGCCTAAAGGTCTGAGCCCGGCCCTCACCCCCGCCCTGCAGCGGCTTGTGAACCGGACGTCCAGCAAATACACCGACAAGGCGCTGCGGGCAAGCTACACCCCTTCGCCCTCACATAGAGTGACCCCCTGCAAGACTCCCTTCAGCGGACCGGCCACGCCCTCTGGAACGCCGACGCCGAACAAAGCCAAGACCCCGAGCGCTCAGGACCTCACGTCGCTCACGGACAATCTGCTGCAGCTTCCCAAGAGAGGCAAGGCCTCCGATTTTTTCTAAAAGGAGCCGCTCTGCTCAGGTCGTAGAGAAAAAGGACTCGTTATAACGTGGGGAGACTTATCATGGCATTCAAGCAACAGATTTCTCAGACATTAAAAGTATGTACAGTGGATTGAAGAATTTTTTTTTTGTATTTATGTGTTGTATTTTATTAATAAGCTTTACTGTGAAACACATTTTGGCCTCCTTTCTTTCAGTTAAATGTATTTTTGTTAATATTGTACGGTTCCTGAGATTAACAGAAACAACTAAGATCATGAGATCAAGCACAACACGTCCATGTTCGCCTTTAGGACAAGTAAGTTGTATAATGTTACATTTTTTAATTTCAAACCTCAAAGAAAAAAACAACTTCAGGACCTCCAGGAACCTCACATTTACTGTAAATGATTGTTTATGTTCACCATTATCTTCAGTTGCAGGTTTTACAAAAAGAATCTGGGCTGAACTTTTCTAGGAAATCTGCATTTTATCACTTTAAAGAATTTGAGCTAAATAAAATCCAGAAAAAAAAACAACAGCAATTTATTTTATCATCAGATGACGTAGTTATAGTTTCCTGAAATACTCCGACACACCCTCAGTCTGTTGTCTGGAATATTTGTAACATCTTTAAATTTTTATCTATAATCTGTGGCTGGCTGGTGGTTCCTCAGCAGGGATTTCTTCCAGGAGAAAATCAGATTTAGATTTTTACTCATTTCTGTGCATTACGTGATTAAAGCTACCCTTTTGTTGATGTGTGTGTTTGAAACACTTCTACTAGAACCGACTGCATTTAAAACAAGTTTCACATCTATAATAGTCACTAAAGTAGTTCTCTAAAGTTATATTGAATTGAACATTTAAAATAAGCTCAGTTTTCTCACTCATTTTAATGTCCCACAGAAACTTCTTTTGTCCTTAACTCCTAAACTCTCATCATAGCCTCTAAAATCTGCAGTTTTATGCTTGAGCCTGTGAGCCTGTTATTAGACTGGGTTTTTTAAATATCTAAATGAATAAATATTTTTAAATATCTAAGCAAATTTTATTGTATATTTAAGAACAAATATCAACATTTTAAAGCTTTTCTCTGGCGAGGCAACTGTTGAGCTCGTCTGCAACCTCGATTACAGTTTCAAGAAAGTCTCCTTTTGTGTTTTTAATTGATTGCTTATAAAGTGTTTTTCTGAATTTCATTTAAGTCATAATTTGACAAACTGTTTTAGTTCCTGAATATTTCACAGTAAAGTGAGCTCAGCATATAAAACAGCTCAGCAAAGGCAAAATTCTGAGGTTCGCAGCATCCCTCCTAAAGAACTGCAGGTTTGTTCTTTAGTTTAGTTTCTCTGTTCTAACCAAATGTAACAAACTGATAAACATAATAATATTGTAAATAAGCCTTAAATTGGTTGATGCTTGTCACTCTTAGGGTTCTCACACTAGTTGAAGGCCATGAAATCCCATGTGAGAAACTCAACAACACAGGGATTTATTGACATATAAACAAATCATGAAATGAGTTATGGATGAATAATTCCAGGTAACTTTATGATGAAAGGGTGTTAGTGTTGTGCTCTTAATGCAGGACTCGTGGAAACAGGTTTTTTTTTCCTGGTAAAAACAAAGTTTGACCTTAGGACACCTCTGCACTTCCTGTCATCACACCTCCTTATCACAAACCTCCCCTTCAAAAGATATATTTATTTTTTCTTTGCATAAACATAGATACTCTGACCTTTTTAGTCTGATGAACGATTAAAGCACAGCTCAGTCAGATTTAGTTGTGTCTGTAACTGTGACTTTTTTTGTGTAAACAGAATATAAATCAAGGTTAATCAGAGACTTCTTCTTGCAGCTGTAAGTTGCAAACACTGAATATAAAGAGGACCTTTCTGTGCTCTTGTTAGAAGCTTTAAGGCCAAAGGTGAAATTAAAATACATCATCTGCAGATGTCAAAAAACACAAAATAGTTTAAAAAAAATGAAATCATGACAAATTAAAAAAGAAGCTAAATGTGCAAGCAATCTTAAAAAGTGCTTAATAAATCTAAACATACATAAGAGTATAAGTCATATCATCAGGTACAAATCAACATAAGATCATATAGGATTAATATTTAAAGTGTGCTTTATCTATAAAGTGGAAATTAGGATGTTGGATGACTTAGTAAATGCATATCTGTTACAAATTCACAATAGCAAAACTAATTTAAGATATTAGTGATGTGTGAGGGGTTGTGTAGTTCTTGAAAATGGGGTAAATTGTGATTTTTTTTTCAGTAAAGTTCCACAAATGTTTTACTTTATCTTCCCCGTGTGTCCAGAGCTCAGTGCTGAACAGCTGTCTTATTTGGGTCACATGATTGTCGGGGTCACAGAATTGGGCACAACACCTGCCCACCAGCTGCGCCATGTCCCCCCTGATACTTACCCTCTTTCTTTATTTCTTTTAACAGTTTAAAGTTTTTTCCTCTCCTCACTGAGGCTCTACCCTGCCCACACACACACACACACACGCAGACTGTTTATATACCGAGCTGAACTCCGCCCCGGCAGCACCTCCAGCTGATGTCCTGCCTGGTGCGCTGCATGTTTGGGATTGTTGTGAAAGGGAGTCCGGCGGCCATCTTGAACGAGCGCCGCTCCGCTCCGCACCGAGCCGCCAACGGTCGACGCTAGGCTAGCTGACGTTAGCAGCTCGGGCCAGATTAACTACGCTCTCCGTCGCGGACTGCTGCGACTATGCTCCGTTTACCTCGTCGTCTTTGGTTCGTCGACGCCTTGGGTGCGTGAAAATGGGTAGAAACTGCGTCAAGTGTTGGCCCTGATAATTTTAGAGGAGGGCGGAGGCGTTGCAGATCCACGGGTATATTTTTACATTTCTGGATAGAGGAGTTACTATGAATGGAGGATAAATGTTGCCGAAGGCTGACAGCAGCAGTTTCGTCCTCTTCTCCCTCCTCTTCGTCCTCACGCTAACGGACCCACCACGGACAGGTAAATAGTTTTATTATTGTATTTGTTTATTCCCCTCTTCCACTTGTGATCCTAAAGCGGGAGAAACAGATTTCCAGCTGGAAGCAAAGGAGGAGGGGGGGGGGTCAGGCGCGAAGGCCTGTCGGACAAGCCGGGGACTCGAGTAGCTCCTCCCAACCGCCTTCCTGCTGCTTTTGACCGCCTGTACTGTGTGCGCGGCGGGGGTATTTTCTCCCCAAAGCAGGCCAAATAAAACACCCATTCTGTAACATTTAATATAGATGGGTTACCTTTAAATTATTACAGCTGCCATAGACCAAAACGCGCCACTCATAGTTGCTTATTAAGCGAACTTTGGCTTATTGATTAAACTGTATTGGGGGAGTGATGCCGTGAAGGCGTATAAAACATGCAGCTTCATTTATTTGAATGTAAAGCTCTCATTCCCTGGTCCCTCAGTGCTGAAGCTGTGTTTTTAAATGCACCACCAAACCTGACTCACAATGAGCCCCACCACTAAAACCTTTATGCTTACTAAAATGTTATGATTTGTTACATTTTGATTTATTTTGGCCAAGCTGGAAACTAGGAATGCAACAAGAGATCACATGCACATAGCATGTATTTACTTCCAGCCCTCTACTGGAATGATCCCATTATCTCTGCTGAAATATACATCTGTTTCACCAAACGATAATGGCTTCAGGTCACCAGAGGTCTTATATTTGTACTCAGAATGAAATCCCGTTTTTTTTATTTAAGCTCCAAGAGTACAAATGCATCTTGTGGTTTCCTCCAGGACCGGTCTTGTGATCCTGCCAATTGTGTGGATTAGAGAAACTGTTATCAGTTCATGGCTCATGGATAAACGCATTATTGTTCGGCTTTAACTAGAGAACTGACCTCTTGCCTGGCTAGCGAATAAAACACAAACACACACACACACTGTTCATTTTGTTGATGGATGATTCTTTGGCGACTGCTTGGCCCTGTTTGGCCGGCCTCGGTGTGTCATCGAATTGGGCTTTAAAAATGAGCTGAAATGTTGAGTCAGTGCTACACTTGTTTGTTTGTGTGATTCGACCGGGCCACGTTAAAAGTGAAGGTCGTCGTTCGCACTCGTCTGCATGTTTTTGAAGCCTCTGCTGGTTGTTTGGGCGATGATATTTTGCACCGTTCGTGTGTGGAGGTGTGATTTTTTTTTTTTTTTTTTTTACTGTTTTCATTTGACAGGGACCTCAACACTTTTTTGTGTTACAAACCCCTTTTTTAAAAATTAGTTTAATCACAAATCTTCTTACTTTGAGAGGCTTCTGTTTGGGAATCGTGCACCCACTAAATCTTGAAATCTAGTTCGTCTTTACCCATCTTTCAGGCAGCGCAGATGACTTTATTTTGAATTAAAATAATCTTTTGTGGCCGTCTGACATTCATAACGCTGCATCATATGATGGCTGTAAAAGCAGACAGAAGATTTGGTCAAACGGACATGAGAAAGCTCTCAGGAGGCTCAGTGTTTTTGTGGTTATTCCCATGATATGGAATAACCACATATCATATATGTGGTTTTTTTTTTTTTGCATTAAACTGTAGCTTATCCGAAGACTCTCTGACTCTTAAAATTAGCTCATTTTTGATTAGGTTTAAAGAGACTCAATGTGAGAAACGATGCCAACATGTTGAAGCAAAGTGTCATTTATTTAAGTAAAGGTTCGTTGGACTTTTCCCTGGGCCTAATCAGCCAACCTGTGTTACTCCTGATGGCTTATTTAGGAGGAAAAAAAATGTATTATTGCAGCTTTTATCTGGCATAATTTTTCCAACGATCAGCCTTTTACTTATAGGAGCATAAAGGTCACGTCCTCCGTATGTTTTCAGTGGCATTATTTCCTCCTTCAGGATGGCGTGAGAACGATCTGATCTAAATCTAAATCAAGACCGGAGGAAAACAAAGCAAAAACTAAACCATAGAGGAGCTGTAATTATTATTTGTTTTACCGCATCCTGCTCACAAGATGCTGAAGTTATTCCCTCGTCGTGGACATGATGTACGCTGTGGTTGAACTACTTCCCATTTTAAGTGTTTAATAAGTCACACCAGAAGTAAAACTGTGATGAAGAAGGAGAAAAAAAAAAAGTATTTAACTTCTCATGAGTCTATTAAAATACCACAAGCGGCGTGCATTATTTCCCAATCTGAAAACCGCTCGGTTTCAGGGTAGCTGTCGAAACAGAACTGACAGCAGTGCTTTTTAAAAACACGGTGCAGGAGAGCTGCGGTGCTTTTTAAATGTAAGGTGGCACAAAAGAAAACCATGGCGTGTACCCACTCGCCGCTTTTAACAGCAAACCTCAGTGATGAATCATCGGAGGCAGGAGACGGTGCGGCGGCTGCACAAGGTCGCTTCGCTGTGCCGTTATACTTCAGCTGAACAGAGTCGAGGAGGGGGGGGGGGGG
>NC_051443.1:17475257-17548070 GCF_001649575.2 Kryptolebias marmoratus
GGGGGGGGGGGTCCTCATGGGCTTTATTGTATTTTCCTCTCAGTTATATAAGAGATACAGAGGCACACTTTTTGTATTATTATTTTCAGTGAAGCCAGCGTGGTAAACCATGTAGATGCATCAAAAAACCCAAACCCTGTGAGAGAAATGAGCTCAGGAGGAGATTTTATTCTGTTTGTCTTTGATAAGGAAGATTCAGATCAACCAGAAGATCTCAGGTTTGGTTTTATTTTGCTCAGCAGTTCCATCAGAGAGCCATGTTGGAATGGAGGTCTGATTCAGATAAGGAACTAGAGAGGAAGGAGGGGAAGTGGTGGCAGTCATGACCCCCAGCTGAAGAGTTGGTTGAACTGTTTCCAAAAGCGTCCAGCTAAAACGCTCTTATTGGCACAATGCTGGTTAAACATCCTGAAATGCGTCGTTCAATAAAAAGACTCCTGATTGAGCCCCACTTATTTCCATTCAGCCATCTTTATTCACCGTGATGATTTTCGCTGCCGACTCCCTCACCTTAGACTTGTCGTAAATCGTGATTTTTTTTTTTTTTTATTTTTTATTTTTTATTAGCCTTCTTCCAAAGAAAACCAAAAATGAACGCCAAACGCATCCAGTGAAACGCATCTGATTAAATCCTGGTCAAATGAAAGGAGGGAAAATGAGCTCTCAAACCACTTTTAGCCCCAAAAAATCAAAGTCTCAGTCATCCTTTTATTAGACTCCAACAAGGCGTTGTGGTAATACACTTTAATTCAAAGCTCTTATCGATCAAAGTTAATTTCCACCGCCTTTACCCAATGTCAGCTGGGTTTTATTTTGTTGTTGTTGTTATTCTTCTTCTTCTGGGACAAGAATGTGTAGCAACAGGGAGGAGATCCAGTTAAATTATTAATATTAAACGTGATCTTTCTCGTCTTTTCTTGCTCAACAATCTTCATAAAAGTCGTTCATCGTGGCTCTGTTTATAGAACCTAAACCTATCCATTATTGATAAGAGAGGAATAGTCAGAAAATAAACCTTTTTAAAATTAAAATTTCTTATTAATAGTTCTCGGTAATATATTTAAAACCCCCGTCTCATGTTATCCTTCAGTCCCAGGAGGCCGACGGGGGCTCATAATGCATCTCAGTCCACTTAGCATCACCGAAGACGGAGGAGGTTGAAATCGCTCTTTAGTGGAGCGATCCAATCAGATCTCAGAGTACCGATTCACTCATGGAAACCCAGCTGATACAAATGTGTTTACTTTGAATGGATGCCGGCCTTTATTCGCTACATTCTCCGAGCCGACGCTGATGGAAAGTTAAGATTTGCGGTGATTTTCAGAGGCTTGGGCAAGTCAAGTTATTTTAAAATCCACGGTTGTTAGAAAAGAAGTCCTTTTATTTTGACCCTCTGTGTTGATCCTCACATTGTTACAGCAGCAGAGAGGAATAATCGAGAAAAAAACCTGTAAGGAAACTTGTAAAAAGTGGGTAAATCTGTCCAACAAACATCAAACTTGTTATCAAATAATCACCATTTTTAAAATGTAAGTTTTCTAAAGTTTCATTCAGTATTTTCTGATAATTCTGTTTGCTTTATTTACCTTTTTACTCTATAACAATTACAGATGAGATGTTTCCACCTTATGTGTATTTATTTAATTGTCTCCATTAAATAACCAATAATAACGCTGTTCAAATAAAAACCAAAACCGTTGCAGCAACGAATCAAAGCAACCGTTCTGGGACTTTTGCGTCTTCTGAGACGTCACCAACAGATACCAGTAAAAGAGACAACCCGTCCGGTTCGAACATTAGCTTCAGATTTGCTTTTTCTGGTCAAATTCAAACCTCCTGATAACAAGTAGGACAGTCACTCTATTGTTTTTATTTGTTTCAGGTCCGAGGCTAGCCCTGGCAAGATTATTGTCAGGTAAGCAAGCAGTTTGTTTTCTTAGTGTAGTAGTTATTTTTTTCTTGTTTTTTTTGTTTTGTTTTGTTAGAATAAACTAGCAGCTCGGACACCTCCAGCCAAAGAGCTCGGCGCCTGGTTTCACATGAGTGTGATGTAAGAGAGATTTCACAATAGAGGAGCCATTTCCTAATATCCTGAGGTTGAAGTTTTTATTGTCGAGCATGGGTTAGTTCCTTAACGGAACTAAAAACATGAGAAGCCGACTTTCTGTTTGATTGGTTCCTGCTTGCTGATCATCTTTTGAGATAAAGACTCAGCTCATTTCGTGTTTATCACATATCACACGCTACAACCTGCCAAGGACGGCTCATGTATATATACATATATAAATAAGCCCAAGGCTACTTTGTTTTTTTGTTTTCATAACTTGATGACAAGTTTGCAGAAGGAGTGCCATTTTATCTCCTTGTGGAGGAACGATAAATTGCTTTGTGAAGACGGATTGTGTCGACATCCAGCTCGAAACCCAAAACAGTTGCTCGCAGACGAGATTAGGCTTGTCTGCAGATTTGCAACAGACAAAATGTTCCCCCTGTGGTTTTGTTTGCATCTGTAGCAGAAATCGGGAGCAGCTGCTGACTGAATAAGTTTAGATTTGGTGTCGTTTTCTCCTCGGCTGCTCCAGTTTGTTAAGAGTGAAAGGACAGGACTGTAATGTCCTCTGGCTTTTCATTCAGTTTGTTCTCCACAGTGTGTTTTTATGTCTCGCTCACCATATTTCCCGCTTCGTTTAAAGCTCACGTTTATTCCCCTGTTCTGTTTTATGTGGAAAGGTCTGAGCTACGCTTTTGACTCGCTCGAACCGTCTTGCTGTATTTCAGAGCAGCGCTGCAACCCCGGGCAGTTCGCCTGCCGCAGTGGGAAGATGCAATGTATCCCCATGTCCTGGAAGTGCGACGGCTGGACAGCATGCGAGGACAAAAGTGACGAGACGGACTGTCCCCGTGAGTATAACGCACTGAAGCCCTCTTGCTGTCTGTAACGCATGAAGAAAAACCTGGATTCCTGGAGAGAAAAGCAACACATCCAACCTTTTTACTGAAACGGCATCTGCAGAACCTTAAGGATGCAGCTGGATTTCATCGATCCGTGATGCTTCGTGTCCATCTTAATTACTAGGGGTGGGACTCTAAGACACGTCAGGATTTGATTCGATTATAGCTCAGACGGATGCGATGAGAGTTATAAAACTAATATTGATGCATTTCGATTATCTTAAAACCTAAATAACTGCAGCTTATTTAACATACATAAATAATTTTTTGTATCCCTTCATGTCTAATGAAAGAGTGCACAATAACATGTCAAGAAAACCCCTAATAATCACAGGTTTCTAACTCAGTAATTAGAATAGATGCTAACTTAATATTGAAAGCGCCATAGGAAAGCTAGTCCAGTTAGCTTTGTGTTTATCACTGGAGATTTTTACACATTTCAGACTTTTCAAAGTCACTAAAGACAGTCATGTTCTGATCATTTCATTTCATGACCTTTTGATAATCGATTCAGGCTCTTGCATGCATCTAAAGACAGATTTTACTCCTAACCCTCGGCATCCTGATTACATACGAATGATTTTTGCTAAATGAACGTGTGTACTTCTCAAACATAAAAAACCCCACTTTAAGTCAGTGAATAAACACACAGAACCTCTGCCCTTTTAGAAAATCTGCATCAGACGGCAGAAGGAGGTTAAAGTTCCTGTTTTCGTTTACAGGCTGTTGATCTCCTCAGCAGTGTATAGATGTCTCTGTGCTAAGCCTTTTGACCGAAATCCTATTGTTTCCCCCTCACATCCAGAAGAATTATCCCCAGATCTCCGGTCGCCTAACGGGAATTACTGAAAGGATTGAGTACAGCACGTGACCTCCATCCATGCTTGGAGTTGTAGGCCTCCATCCGGTCTGAACTCGTTAAAAAAAAAACTACATTTACTGAACAGGCAGCAGCAATGACTAATCAATAAAACACCTTCTTCCCTTTTAATATCCAGTCAAATTGCAGAATCCCTCTGCAGCTAGCTGTTACTAAATCAATAAATAATAAAAACTAAAATAAAATAAAAAACATCTGCGGGTTTGGTTTGGGATTACTTCTTCGCTCAATTACACAGAAAAATGGGGCAGTCTGTTCCAGTCATACCAACTTTGTAAACTTTATAATCTTAGCAGAAAAGCGGTAAACACCCAGTTGGCGAAGTTGAAAACAAGCACGGCTCTGTTAGGTTTGCGGCGCGTTTGACGCACAGGCGGAATATTTACTGTCAGGAGGGAGAGGAAGAACAACTTCAGCAGCGTCGCTTTCGTAGCTCAGAACCTGATGGGATAATCTCACGGGTGAAGAGACTCAAAACTGATTTCTTTCTTTATTTGTCTGTGTGCACAACGCTGGCAGCTTTCAGTCCTGCACAGTGAGGCTGTGATCCAGTTAAAAATGACAACTAATATTCGGAGGTTTTCTTCTGGTCCTGCTTATAAAAACCTGTGAAAATGTTCGATTACGGTGGATGTAATTGTTACTCAGTTCTACCAGCATGTATTCAGCTTTGACCAAAACTAACATGGAAATTAATATTTATGTTTGTAGCCACGATAGGAGAGGGAAAGAAATGTATGGTAAGTGGTAACAAGAATTAGAAGAAACAAAAAAAAAACACTTTCACAAATTGCCTCAACTATGTTCAGTTAACTATTTGTTTTAGTTAAATAGAAACTATTCATGGTAACCACATGATAAAAGGTACAATTTATATGAAACCCTTTCCATATAGTTTGTTTATCATGTAATAAAAAGAACAGTGTTTTAAACTAACCCCACAGGAGGTTAGTTTACATTTTATGAAATAAATAAAATTTCAAAAAGGTTAAAATAGCAATATTTTTGCCACTGGTGTTGCATTAAGCTGTATTTAAAAAAGAAAAAAATTGAAAGAAACAAATCATTTCTGAAGTCACAATTAAACACCCAACAAACTGATCTAATTTAACTTTATATTTTATTTATTCAAAGTGGGATCCTCGTATTATTTTCCACAAAAAAGACTCATCGGTCTGTGTAGACTTTATTATACAGGGTCTATTATTATTATTATTATTATACATTTTTTGGCTCTTTACAAAATTAAAACACACAACCTGTAGTTTTTCATGTAGTGTTAATGTAACTTAATGAGTTTCATCTTTTATTTCAAGCTTCAAGTAAAGATAATTATTATTTTGTGGGGGAAAGCTGCAGATCTCTGGATTGTGTTGCCCTAATTTGGCAAATACTTTTTTTTTTGTTATTACTTTACAAATTCAGTTTGTCTGCTGAACATTAGAAGCTGTTTAAATAAGTAGGTTTTTTTTAACACCTTCTGTAGAAAATGAAATGGAAGGAGAGTGAATCCGGTGCAGGTAATGTCCTCAGTCCAGACTTTTCTCGTTAAATTCTCACTCCTCGTTACAAAGAGCTCAAATCTGCCCTCGAATCTGAATTCACTTCCCTGATCGTTTTAGACTTCTTTTCGCAGTACGCCCGTAAAGCACCGTTGTGTTTGTCTGCAGCTGTAAAGGAGGAGCGCTTTCACTTCGGGAACGGCTACGACCAGGTGGAGGACGTCCTCGGCGTGGCCCAGCCCGTGCGCTTCAACAGTAAGCCGCCCGCCTCGCCCTCAGCCGATCGCGTCGCTCAAACGGCCGTCAAACGTTTCCCCCTCTCTCTGTCCTCCAGAGAAATGTCCCAGCGGGTGGCACCACTACGAGAAGACGGCCAGCTGCTACAAAGTGTACCTGAGGAACGAGAACTACTGGCAGGCCGTGGACACGTGTCAGAAGGTCAACGGCTCCTTGGCGACGTTTGTGACCAACGAGGAGCTGCAGTTCATCCTGAAGATCGAGGTGGATTTCGACGACAACGTCTGCGAGCGCAGAGACCAGTGCACGTGAGTTTTATCTGCTCTTCACTCAGCGCAGAGCTCAGTTTTCTCCTCTTTTGAGTTTTTATGATTGTAGACGTGAGTGAGTTATCAGAGGTAACAAATCGGTGTTCTGATAACGGTTAAAGCCCTCTAGTGGTGGAAGTTGGTTAATTCAAACAAACCACTGAAGGTTTTCTGTTTCTTTCAGGTTTTGGGTGGGTTATCAGTACGTGATCACCAATCAGAGTCACACCTTACAGGGGCGCTGGGAAGTAGCGTACAAAGGTAAAAGAGTCGGTTTCTCACAGAGTCTCTGTAAGTCGAGCGTGTTTTCTAAGTGCGCCGTTTGTGTCTCCTGGTAGGGTCCATGCAGGTGTTTCTGCCCCCCGAAGGTCTTGCAAAGATCGGGGAGACCTCCTCTCAGGACAACGTCTTCTGCGCTCAGCTGCAGCGCTTCCAGATCAAGAACATGAACGACCGAGGCCTGCACAGCTGGCACGCCGAGAACTGCTACAAAAAGTTCCCGTTCCTGTGCAAGAGAAGTATGAGCGCGCGCACACACAGACACATCGGCTTACAGATACAGGCTGTTTCAAGGTTGTTTTTTTGTTACCTTAATAGGGCAAACCTGTGTGGACATAAAGGACAACGTCGTTAACGAGGGCTACTACTTCACCCCTAAAGGAGACGACCCGTGTCTGAGCTGCACGTGTCACGACGGCGAGCCGGAGATGTGCGTGGCGGCGCTGTGCGAGCGGCCACAGGGCTGCCAGCACTTTCGAAAAGATCCCAAGGAGTGCTGCAAGTTCACCTGCCTGGATCCAGGTACTGCAGAGGAGTCCTTCGCTGAACATCTTTATATTTCCTAACACTTATTTCCCGTTAAGTCGTGACATTTTGCTCGCTTCAAGTCTGGCATCAAATCAACATTAAGACAAGAAGCGTGTCCTTCTCTCTGCAGTAACTCGAGGGATGACATCGTGTTTATTTGTCCGTTTTCCTTCAGATGGAAACAGTCTGTTTGACTCGATGGCGAGTGGGATGAGGCTGATCGTCAGCTGCATCTCGTCCTTCCTCATCCTCTCTCTGCTGCTCTTCATGGTGCACAGACTTCGGCAGAGAAGACGCGAACGCATCGAGACGCTGATCGGAGGCAACTGTGAGTTGAACAGCTCGCAGCTCCTGTTCTGATTTGTTTAGCTGCATTAACGAAGACTGGTTCCTATTTTTTGTTTCTGCGTTTGTCTGCGCAGTGCACCACTTCAACCTCAGAAGACGCGTCCCGGGCTTCGACTACGGCCCCGATGCGTTCGGTACCGGCCTCACTCCTCTGCATTTGTCTGATGATGGAGAGGGAGGCGCCTTTCATTTCCAGGAGCCGCCCCCTCCGTACGCAGCCTACAAATACCCCGACATCCACCACCCGGACGACCCCCCTCCTCCGTACGAAGCCTCCATCAACCCGGACAGCCTTCTCTACGTGGACTTCGGTAGGTACGCGTCTTTTAATAACCTCGCGGCGTGGAGCGCTAAGCTCTAAAACCCTCCCGCTTTCTGCTGTCGCCTCCAGGACACGGCGGGGTCTCCGTGGTGCCGAGCCAGATGAACGCCATGGGAGACGGGCTCCAGGCCGACATTCCCACGGGCCCGGGCCCCGTGCCAGTTTCGGCGCCGTCCTCTCAGGAGCGGGAGGACTCCATAGATAGCAGCACCCTGCTGGTGGGGCCCGACACGCCGACAGATGGCCACGCCCCCACCCCTCTGCCCGCAGACTGCGCCTCCTCCCTCAGCACGGTGGTATAGGACCGCTGGGAGCTGCGCCCGGATGTTTCCCGCTGGTTCAGGAAGGTCGGGAGGAGGACGCAGCGAACTCGGATTTAACGCCGACCGCGGCGAGGAGACTTCCAGTTTTGTACAGACCTATCAGAAAAGAGGAGCAGCTGCAGTTTTTTTTTTTTTACCCCCTCCCTGAGGATGCTTTTCTTCCTCATGACACCCGTTTTTTCAGTGTTGTTTTCTTTTTGTAAACACCGGCATCCGTGGGAGCGAGAACGACTGATTGTGTACAGAGAGGAGAAACTCTCCAATCAGGATGAGACCTTTTTCTTTTTCTTTTTTTTTGTGCTGACTTTAAGAACATAAACCGATAAACAGCTTGACTGGATAAAAAAACAAACCCTGCTGTAAATTCTCGACTTTAATACCTGTGTGTTTCTGTCCGACACGGAGGAAACGATAACGATTGATCGCAGCTTTTATCGCTCGTGCGCTTTTTGTTCGCATCACGCTTCTTCTTTTTCTTTCTTCTCTGAATCGATCTGCGGGCGTCTGCCGCTGCATGACCCAGATCCCGAGTTCCTCCCGCCCTCCACCCGACACACACACACACACACACACACATAAAGCCGTCTTCCAGATTTTCAGCTCATGTTTGCAGAAGAAAACATTTTGTAGTGGAAAGAGCTGGTGTGTATCGGGTAACAGCCGCGTTATCGATAATTATGAGACTTTTTTTTTGGGTTCTGTTTCATTAAATAACTGCAGGTTGTGATCTGGGTTATCTGATTGTGGGATAGGTGTCGACCGATGAGACTTTTTCAGTTGTAAAAGTAAACATCATGACTTTAGATTAAAAAAACGAAGGAAGTTTATTTTAAACGACTGTCCTGATCATTAATTATTCTTCAGATTAAGTATTTGTTGATGTCGTTGACGGGACCTTTTGTACAGTCATGAATTCATGAAATCTTTTTTTTATTTGTGAGGGGATTTTAAAAAATACAATAAAATAAAAAAAAAACAGCGGTGGCGTTTTGGATGCTGCCCCTTCACGTCCCCGATCCTTAGTTTTATTATTACTTTTGTCGTTTCCGGATTGGCTTTAATTCTTTTTACTCTCGGGAAAGGGTGCGTATGACTAAAACAGCGAGTTGTATATTTAGAGATGGGAAGACGACAATCGTCCGATGGGTTTTTAAAGAGTTTGAGGCGGTTCTCAGAGGAGCCTCCTCCACCAGCAGCATCCAAACTGTAAATGTGACCGACCGATCTCTTGTCTGAATGTACTGAATGTATAATGCATCGTTCTTTTTAATGTTCACCTTTAAAAGCTCATTTCCTTCATTTATTTCTGTTTAAACTCGTTTTTTTTTGCTTTGACAATCCACTGGATTATCGGGACTGAATCATGTTGTCACGAGCTGTGATTCAAAGATTTAGTTTTATTGCTTCGGTTCTTTTTTTTTTTTTTTTTTTTTAATGTACCTTTTTGGGCATGTTGAGAGAGTTTTATTTTATTTTATTTTTCTTCCTCCCCTCCCACATGTTTGGATGAAAGCTTTCAGCTCCTCAGTAGGTTTAAAATTCTCCCGCCCACGCTTTAGTACCTCCGTGAACTGCTCCCGTTTCTTTACACTGTAGTTTCTGTGCTCGATAAAAGTTTGAAGGAGGAGGGGAGGGGAGGGGGGCTGAAATGTTTTAAATGTAAATCAACTAATGCTACATTTCATTGTCTCTTATTTGATAGCCTTTAAATTAAAAAAAAAAGGGTAAAAAAAATGTTTTTCTGTGTTAGCTATACATTTAATCCTTCGTATCCTGAGTGACATTTAGCCAATCTGTGTGTTTCTTGTTGAGGGAATTCCTCCTGCTGCCGTGACCAAATGTCAAGGAGATTTAAGGTGGGATGGAGGGAAATCCCCCCCCCCAACGCTGAGCTCAAACATCAAAAGATTTAAATGATTTTTTTTTCTTGTAAAGGAAGCGAGTAAACTGCACCTCAGTGAGGCTCATAAGGTCAATTTGGGGGGGCAGAGAGAGCGATACCCAGCTGCGGAGCGTTGTCTTGTGAAGAAAAGAGGCTTTGTTTCCGCGGGGCGAGGACGGCGGAGACGCAGAATCTGACGCCGGGATGTTTAAACGCTGTGTGGAGGAAAGAAAAACATGTGAGTTCAAGACAAATATGGAGCGCCGGAACAGAAAGAGTCGCTGTAATCTATTTGAATCGACCTGAAGACGAAGCCTTTCGTTGGTTTCGGAGCGGGCCGCCGTTTAAAGTGCGTCTGTGCATCCTCTGGTTTTCCCGGGAGATGAATGGGTCTTGTTACTAGTCACTGAGCATCTCCGCTGGCTGCAGCAGAGCGGGAGGAGGGGTGTGTGTGTGTGTGTGTGTGGGTACCGAAGCGGTCCTCGCATCAATGAGCCCGTTGATCAGGAAAGACCACCATCCTGGTAATGACACAGTTCACCGATCGGTCCAGGAGGACATAAAATCTCGGCTCTCGTCTTCCTCTCCTACTTGAAGCCGGACGCTTCCTGCGGGGGGTTTTTCCTCAGTCCACCTCAGGTCCCGACACCAGGCTGGAGACGACCATGATCTGGGCCGCGGCGATCCTTCTGGTCTTCGTTTCCCGCGGCGATTCAGGTGAGATTACAAAAAAAAAAAAAAAAGAGATGACAAAAGATCAAACTTAATATTCGTCTCCAATTAAATGTAAAAGATTTCCCTGTTTGTCTTCCAGAGGACTACTGCTACGACGAGCCGCAGTGCGGTGAGTGTTTCACGGGTTTATTTTGAGCCGACTTCTCAGACCTGAAGACCTCAGGAGGTCTCCCAAGCAGCCTTAAGAAAATCAAGTTTTTTGCTTTAAAAAAAAAAAAAGTCCTTTTTGTTGTTTCTTTGTTTTAAGATGTCTAGAAGCAGCTGCTAATCCGGTTCCTTCATTCAGATATTTTGATTAAAATTTCCAAAGTTATTGCTTCAGTTGGGTCACATTTAGTTTTTGGACACTTTGCACCTCTTACATCAAGCTCTTTTTTTTTTTTTTTTTTTAATTTTTAGGCTCTTGATGTTCAGAACTCCACCTTTTTACAAACAGACCATATTTTTGAGCCGTCAGATGTTCCTTTGGGTCATTTTCCTGCTCAGAACCAAAGACTTGAACCCAGATTTCTCACGTTTTGTAACGTACATCGTTTCTTTTTGTTGAACGCCTTTACAATCATCACATTTCTTTTGTTTAAAAGTGCCTTCTGTTCAACATGATACTCCCTCTGCCGTGCTTCGTTACAGGCAGAATGGCTGCTGAAACGGACATTTCGAGGCGTTTGGTGTCTGCTTTATTTTTGTTACGCTCAGACAAACGTCAGGTAGAACTCAGAAACAATCAGTCACAGAACCTGTCGTTCATTGATCGACTCAGGCTTTTTTCCCCGTCTCTCTGAGTTTACCCGTTTCTGTTGCGGTCTCGTGTTAATAGTTCTGACCTGTTCGTCTCCGGCCCTCAGACCCGTACTCCTGGGGAGACTCGTTCCCTTTGTGCCACCCTCTGCTGGAGCTCCGTCACTCCCCCATCGACCTGGACCGCCGCCACATGAGCAGAGACCCGTCCCTGGGGCCTCTGCACCTGGAGGGATTCGACCAGACCCAAACGGGTCACTGGACGCTGGAAAACGACGGACACTCAGGTGACCGGGCGCTCACAAGAGATCCTTTTTTTTTTTTTAAATTTAATTAAATTTTTTTGTGGTTTTCTGTTTTCTGCTCCCAGTTGTGCTACAGGTCGGCAGCGGCATGGCGGTGAGCGGCGGCGGCCTTCCGGACACGTACCACACCGTCCAGCTGCACTTCCACTGGGGAGGCCCGGCCACCAACGGCTCGGAGCACACTGTGGACGGACGCAGATACCCGATGGAGGTACAGTACGGTCAGTAGGCAGCGCCACACGGCCACGGGGGCAAACCGGCGCGGCGCGGCCACTTTTTTTTTTTAAACAAATAAATAAATAAATTCTCCCCAGATGCACATAGTCAACATGAAGTCTATCCATCCAAACATGTCTGCAGCCCTGGACGACCCAACGGGACTCGCCGTTCTCGGCTTCCTCGTCGACGTCAGTAAAATAATGGGTTTTTTTTTTCATTATTTCTGTTTTATTTACACACAACTGAGCTGACTGCCTCCTTCTTTGCAGGTCGTTTATGCAGACAACGTTCACTTTGGGCACATATCTCAGAAGCTGTCTTCTGTTGCTCACAAAGGTCAGAGAGGTCAAACACCCCCCCCACACACACACATCCGTCCTGTCGCCTCACCGTGGCTCTGCGTCTCTCCCTGCAGGGCAGAGGACTAAAGTGAAGCCCTTCCCGCTGCTGGGTCTCCTGCCGACTCGCAACATGAGCCAGTATTACCGTTACCATGGCAGCCTCACCACCCCGCCATGTTCTCAGGCCGTCGTCTGGACGGTATACCAGGTTCCCGTCTACATCTCGTGGTCCCAAGTACGTCTCCTCGCTGCTTTTTGATTTACAGACACTGATCTGAACATGTTGGAGAGGTAGCTGCAAACAGAGGATCATCATAAATGTTTAAATGAAGCAGCTGTACTTATTTTTAATGTGATGGCAGCAACACATCTCAGAGAAGTTGGGATGTTTCCCCCTCTGTGGAGCATCTCAGTCTGCAAACATCTGGACCTGAGGAGAGCAGCTGCTGGAGGTTTTAGAGGGAACGCTGTCCCATTCTGTCTGTGGAGGATTCCAGCTGTTCTCCAGTCCTGGTTCGTCTTTGCTGGATATTTTTTGTTCCATGATGTTTTCAGTGATGAGCGGTCTGGACTGCAGGCGGGTCGGTTCAGCTCCTGGACTCTTTTGCTCTGAAGCCATGCTGTTCTTATGGATGCAGTAGCAGTTTAGCGATGTCTTTCTGAAATATGCAAGGTCTTCCCTGAAACAGATGGATGGGAGCTGATGTTTTCTGGATCGATGGAGCCTTTACAAGCTGCCCATGCCATAGACACTAATGCACACCCATACCATCAGAGAGGCTGGTTTTTGAACTATGTGCTGATAACAGCCTGGATGGTCCCTCTCCTCTTTAGTGGCGTTCGTGGTTTTCAAAAAGAATTTCAAGTTTTGATCCATCTGACCTGAGAACAGTTCTCTCTTTGCCTCAGTCCGTTAAAAACGAGCTTTGGTTCAGAGAAGACGGCAGCGTTTCTGGACGGTGTTCACATCTGGCTTCTTCTCTGCCTGATAGAGCTTTAAGCAGTGAGCTGTGTTTACAGACAACCATCTGGAAGTGTTCCTGATGTCCAGAACAGAATCAGGCCTGTTTTTAACGCAGCCTGAGGGTCTGAAGATCACAGGATCCAGGATCGACTTTCAGCCTTTGAGCTCAGAGATTTGTCCAGATTCTTGAAACCTTTTGATGATGTCATGAACTGTAGATGTTGGGATATTCAAAGTCTTCTGTTCACAGACTGATGAACCTCTGCTCATCTTTACTTCTGAGACGTTCAGCCTCTAAAATATTCTTTTTATCCCCAGTCCTGTGCTGACCTCTTAACTAATTCACCTGATTCGTTTCAAAAAGCTCCTCCAGCTGTTTCTTATTTGTACAACTTATTTTCCCAGCCTTTTGTTGCTGCATGTTCCAACTTTTCTGAGATGTGTTGCTGCCAGAAATGTCAAAATTACCTTATATTTTACAAAAAAATGGAACAATTTCTTAGTTTCAACATCTGATTTATGACTGTTCCGTTGTGAATAAAACAGGATGATTTTGTAAATCCGTAACTTCTTCAGATCCAGGGTCTGGATATGATACAAATGTTGACTTATTTAGAAAAAGAGTGATTTTGTTTGTTTATTTGTTTTCCCTCAGCTGGCTCAGTTCACCTCTCAGATCTTCTCCACGGAGGAGGACGCCGAGCAGGTGACGCCTCTGCACAACAACTTCCGGCACGTCCACCCCGCCTCCGGCCGTGCCGTGACGGCCTCCGGAGACGCCGGGGTCCTGCTGGGGACGGCCGCTCCGCCGCTCGGAGGGGCGACGGCGCTGCTGCGTCTGCTCCCCACCGCCACGCTTGGGGCGATCACCTTCAGACTTTAGGCGGGGGAGTCAGGTCGATGCTGTAGGACGAGCAGCAGGATTTTTTTTTTTTATCAGAAATCTCTTTATATTTGAAAATGAGAGTGGAGCAAATATAAGGAAACAAACTGTGAATCGGAGTACTGTAGATGTTGTTTCACTGAACAGAAGCAGAGTATGATCAGTTTTCTCTGGCAGCCGTGTTCTAAACTTTATAACTTGCTCCTATAAAATTACAAATCATTCGTTTGCATTAATGGGCTTCATTTGTTTTGTTATGTACAACAACAAACATTAAAAAGGAAACCTAATAGTATTTGGATTTTATGGACCAAACATGGCGGCTGTTCCTGTCCTGCCCCCCTTTTTTAAATTTTTTTTTTCTTAAACTTGTTTAATTTAGTTTTAAATAAATCTTTAAGCTGCCCGATGAGACACACGGCTGATTTCTCCAGGCTGTCCTGACAGCAGCAGAGTGATCTGCCAACGGGTTCATAATAATAATAATAATAATAATAATAATAATAATAATAAAGCTCAGCTGTGGCCTTCATGAGTAACCAAACCTTTTGCCCCAGCTTGTCTGCCCTAACAATAAAAAGCGGCGTCCTGTCAGATTGACTGTTTTGTTTTCATTTTAGATTTTGAGTCCTCCTGTTTTGGTTAAAAACTAAAAAACAATCTGTGTAACAAAAAGTTACAAGTTGGACTAAAAGGAGCCAGCAGCCTCAGGCAGGCGCTGCCCTGACGCCAAACATCTGAGGAAATAAGATAAAAGAATGAATTTAAAACCTAAATAAGGCTCACGTTTTATTCTAAACCAATCCTCCAAACGGTTAAAGTTGAAAGGCCGGGGAATTGAATAAATATTCCTCCAGTTAAGCATGGCGGTGGACTGGTTATGGTTTGGGCTTGCTCTGCGGCCAGCGGTTCAGAGGAACACTGGCAGCCCGAACAATCGTTAATGAGTGTGTGTGTGTTTGTGCTGCTCTGTTTGTGCTCAGCAGACGGAGGCTGCCTCTCTGCTTGTTGTCACACCACTCTCCTCCTGTCACGGCCTGGGCCACCGCACTCACACACACACACACACACACAAACACTCACACACAGAGGGGAGAAATCCTTCCGGAGGAAGACGGCCTCCAGCTCAGACTCAGTCCTTCTTCTTGTTTCTGATGATGTAGCAGCATCACGTCCTTCAGACTTCAGACCACTCATTCTAAGAGGAATAAAAAAAAACAATAAATAAAGAAAATATCCAGTAATTTACATAAAGAGACAAAACATCAACAGAAGATTCTTTCAGGAGAAAAATAAATAAAATAAACAAAAACCTGGAAGTGAGCTCCAAAACCAACAGGAAAAACAAGATTTTACTTAAAGTAACAAGAAATTCAGAACTTAAGCACAGCTAATATGAAAAGAAAACAGCTAAAAACAGGACCTTAGCCTTCAAAGAGTCTTTTAGCTGTTTTTCCACTTTTCTGGATGTGCAGCAAAAAAAAAAATCCTCTCGTTCAGATGATCCCGTTCAGCTGCAGAAATCAGCCGAAACGCCACAAACTGAACCTGTTTGTCCTTCTTCTTTTGTGGTAAAGCTGAGAGCCGAATACCTGCCGAAGGAGCCGAAACCGAGTTGTTACTAAATGAAAAGCAGAACAACAGCTGAAGGCCGAAAGAAGCAAAATGCTACCCAAAAGCTAAAAGTAGCTAAATGCTAGCTAAAGGTATCAGAAGGCTAACTGAAGCTGAAAGAAGCAAAACACTAGCTTAAAGCAACAGTAGGCTAGCTAGAAGCAATGATAGCTAAAAGCTAAAAGCAGAGTAAGAAGCCGAAAATGCAGCCACTCTCTGCTGAAGCAGATTTCAGAGAACAGCTAAAGAGATTTTCTGTATTTATATGAGGATATTTGTAACTGAAGGTAAAAACTAAAACTAAACATCAGCTGTTTGGTTTTTTAAAACAGCTAAAATTCACACAATCAAGCAGCTGAAAGTGAATTAGCTGCTGCAGTTTTAGCTGAACTCCTCCGCCTCAGAAACAACCGACCACTCTTTATGGATGTATGCAAAACTTCTTTATTTGTCTGTTTTTGTTTTTGTTTTGTTTTTCCTCTTTCATACATTTGTTTTATAATAAATAGACTCCAGAAACAGGCTGAGGCTTCAGTCCTCCTTCCAGCGCCGATTCTGCACCTTTTTTTTTCTGTTGTGTTTTGTTTTGTTTAGTTTTATTCTCCACACTGCAAAGAGTTTTTCATAGAATTTACAAACACAAAATTAAAAAAAAAAAAAAACTGAACGAGCTTGACACAAGCTGAATTTCCTGCTACCGGCTCGGCGCTCACCTCATTATGATGCCGAGCCGCCTGAGCCGCGTTCAAGTAGCAAATCCCAAGGAACAAAAATATATTTATATATTTATATAGTATTCACAGTTAGGCTACTTACACGTTTTTTAGGATTTCAAAGCAAGACGGGCAGAAAAAAACAAAAACGAAGACGTTTCTACAAGAAACAATCTTTCAAGAAGGGGAAGCGGAGACTCTTCCTGTCCGCGCGGCCTCTCGCTTAAATAAACCACCTTTCCTTTCACAGATCCCTGAAAATAGTTTAAATATTCAGTCTTTTTTTCTTTAAAAAAAAAAGGACAAAGATTCATCTTAAAAGTTTAGCATTTGTAAGGATAAAAAAAAAAAAGGATTTAGATCTTCTGTACAAGTCGTCATTTACATTATAAACATCAGCGGCGACAAAAACAAAAACAAAATCTCCAATATTTTTCCGTCTGAATGAGAAAGCAGAGACTTGGTCTTCCAGGTTGGGGGGGGGGGACTGACTGTTCCAGCACCTCTGGAGCAAATTAGTATTTTCACCTTTGACCCTAATGAATAAGAAGAAGAACTGTGGCCCTTGCAGACTGTGCAGGGAGGGGGAGGTCAGAGAAACCTTCGATTCAACGTAAAACCAAGAACAGGAGCTGGGAAACGACACGACAAACGTCCAGTTGTCCCCCCGGCGGACGAGCGGACAGCCAGAGCCCTCCTTGACGAAAAGGGGCTTCGTATGGCACTTAAAATCAAAGTTATGTTCGAACTTGACAGCTTAGGTTAGGTTGTTGCTGCTCAGTGGAAGTCCTTTTTTTCCCCCCTGCGTAGAATGATTAGTTCTGCATCACGGCCAGCAGGGGGCGGCACACTCCCATTCTCACACACACTCGATCACACACAGGCGCAGGGATATAGTGTCACTCATATTTCTGAAGGAAGGAGCGTGGAAAAACACTGTGATTGTGATTAATGCAAATGTTGCGCGGGTCAGCTTTAAACGAGCCGAAGCAGCACGGTCCGATGTTGGCTGGTGGAAGGGTTGGGGGGGGGGGGGGGGGCGGCGCGCCGCCCGGCTAATTCACACCACGGGGCGGTGGGGNTCGCGTCCAGTTTGATTTCAACCCCGGGACGGGTGGTGTAGCAGCGAGTCGCTCCAGCCGTCCTCCCGCCTGCGGCTGGATGGACGCGGAGAAGAGTTTGTGCATCTCAGCGGCGTCAGCGAGCAGCCGAACGCGCGAGTTTGGTTCTGTACCACGTCCGACGTGGGTAAAGCTTATGGAACAAATGAGAAAAAAAATTGAAAATAATAAAAATGTACACACAAACCAGGACTGAATGTGGAAAGGAAGTGTGCTGAAAATACTGTTCTGTCACAAAGAAGGGGGGGGGGGAGAAAACGCCGCGCCGGTGAGTCACGGCTTTCATACAGAGGGGGAGAAAAAGAGCACCATAAATCGTAAACAATCTAGAGTTTAGTATGAGAAGAGTGCCGTTCAGGAGGCGGAGCTCCATCCATCCGCCTCGCCTCCATCGGTGCCTCCCCCCTCAGCCTCGGAGCTGCCGTTAATTGAGCGTGCCCCTGCAGTTCTCCGCGCCGCACAAACACGGGATCTTCTCGTCCTCGATGGGGAACTTGTAGTCGTACGTGATCTCCTCGTTGACGTTGATCGGCTGCCTGGAGTAGATGACGATCTTCTTCTGCGCCTCCACCGTGATGACCTTGGCGTAGCAGTTCGGCTGAACAGGGAAGAAGAGAAACGAGAACGCGCGTTACGATCTTTCCTTTGCGCTCGCGTTCCTGCGCGGCGTTAGCTCTCGCCTTACGTTGCAGCTGTGGTTGATGAAACGGGCGAAGTTGCCGCACTTGGTGGCGTCGATGATGGTGTCGTGGTCCACTCGGAACATGTAGCTGCTGCCGATGCCCTCCTCCTCGTAGCGCTTCTCCCGCATGTCCGCGATCACCTGGAAAGAAAACAAACCGCTCGTCATATGAGGTCTGGACAAATTATACTCAGTTCTAACTCTCTCTGGTTATATTATCATCTTTTAATGCTATTATTTGTCTCGTAAAACGCTGAATATTTATGTTCTAAGCCTCATCGATGAACTGGTTAGTTTTGCCGCAGGCTCTTAGTTTTCCCTTTAATGCAAATATTTATCTATGAGTTTGCAGAGACAGTTGGGATGTTCCTACGCCAACACTGGAGACATGTGAGGCTTCAGAGGGTCCAGGTGTTGATCCAAGCACTGTTTGAATCTGGACGCATCAACAACATCCAGGACTGACTCTGTCTCTGAACCTCCCAGGACTTTAATAAATGCAAAGCAGAATTGTAAAATAAAAAAAACCAAAAGGTTCTGAGTGAACCGCTCCTCACCTGTCTGATGTTCTGGCCCACGTACTCGATCACCATTTCATCAGCAGCAATGGGCTCCATGGCAAAAAGACCCCAGTCGTGGATGTGCGATTTGCAGAATCTGATCTTTTTCTTACGGAACTGCAAGAAAGAGGAAAAACGGCGCCATTAAAGATGACAGAAACTGAGCTTTGTATCGCCGCTCCTCATTAAAACTGCCTGCCTTGTCTTCTTGTTTACAGTTTTTCTTACAATGGACCTTATTTACCTTCAGCTGGTTGAACTTGAGCAGGTCGCTGTCGCAGGCGAACGAGGACAGCAGGCGCCGCTGCTCCGATCGCCGCTCCGAGCCGGCTCTGGTCGAGGCGTGGACCTGCGCGGGAATGCTCATACCCTGCGGACACAAGTTACCGTCAGCGAACGCGCCGTCTGTGTTAAACCCAAACGAGTAACTCTGACATCACGACCTCCACCCACCTGTGTGTCGACCGGCGGCTCCTCTGACTGCAGCCGGGAGCTCTGCAGGTACTTCACTTTGTCCTTCTTGTCGATTTTGTAGTACCCCTCGCTTCGAGCGCAGCCCGTCATGTGATCCCTCATGCCGTCTTCTTTCTTCTTTTTCTTCACCCCCGGGATGTTGGTCGGTGCAGGGGAGTCAAGGAAAAACTAGGCACAACTTCTCAAAAACAACGTTTAGCTTTAAACTTAACAGTTCCCTACTTTAACCAGCAGAGGGAGCCACTCTTTATTTTTCTGCCTAGCTGGACATTTGTTTGTTTTAAGAAGCAATGATTTAACTGATGTTTTTTTTGTAAGTAAGTGCATTTTAAACAGTAAGGATATGAGGATGGTTGACCCAGAGCGTGTCATTGAGCCAGTCGTTGCCGATGTCCTGCTGCAGCATCTTGTCGTACGTGATCTGCAGAAGTCGGATGTCCTCCTCGTCTATGCCTTCGTTCCAGATGTCGTACAGGATGGTCATCTCCTCGAACTCGGAGCGCGGGCTGAAATACGCCCGGGGGGGGGTGGTGACGGGGGACAGGCTGTCCAGGAGCAGCTCCTCCCAGCCGCGCCTCGACCTCCGAGCGGGCTTCGAAAGCGCCGACGCCTCCTTTTTGTAGGAGATGAAGCCGTCAGCGGGAGGCAGGAGCGTCGTCTGAGGCTCGTCCTCTCCTTCCCGGAAGTCCAGGCTGGAGTGCTTGGGCGACTTGACCGACGTCATCTGGAGGGACAGAGCTCCAAAGAGGGACTCCCGAGGCAGATCCATGGACTCCGATGAGAACTCCAAAGAGTCGTCGGCTGAAGAGATAGCTGGGGCCTTTTTGGGTCGTCCGGGCTTCTTCTTCGATGGCGTGGTGTCCAACAGCCCCGGAACGTCGGCAGCGAGTTTCGCAGGGAGATCTTCAGGTATGGTGGCGGAGTCCTCTGTGGCAGCCGACAGGACCTGGTTAGGCAGAGCAGTGACCGGTGGCTCCTTAAAAACGGCTCCTTCGTCGAGGCTCTTCCTATTTAGCGAAAGTGCTGCGGGGTCAGGGAAGACAGGGGTGAACGTTAAGTCTCTTCCTGGCGTACGAGGGACTCCTGCGCTGAGGACGGGGGACTGCGAGGGGTAGGAGAAGGGGCTACCAGGGATGTGAGGGGAGCTGAGCAACAGGCTGCTGCCCGTCAGAGGCGCGTCGCTGCCGGGCGTGTTGGGCACAGTGTCGGTGCTCTGAGACTTGCCCAGGCTCCGGGCGCGCTCCATCAGGTCCCTGCCCGGCGTCCGAGGGATGTCCTCGACCGTGGGGAGCCTGGGCCGCTGGGGGAAGTCGGGGAGCGGGCTGGGGGGAGGGTGGAGGAGGGACCGACCTTCTACGGCAGGGTGAGGAGGGAGGGGAAGGTGCATTAGGGAGGCAGAGATGGACTTAGAGGCCGGTGCATTTGGATGGGATGGGACTAATCCCACGGGGGTGCAGGGGGATTCTTCGGGCTCCGCTTTACCTTTGGTTTTTGTCTCCTGGTCGCTGTCGGGCAGGGCCCCTGTGGGAGTGGGGGGCCGGAGGTTTGTCACGTACTCCTTAGGTTCAAGCTTAACGACACTGATGTTTCCATCAACCCGAATCGTTTCCTCTTTAACTAAAACACACAAAATATATACATTTCACCAGATGTTTAATAGTTAAGGAGCATGTTTGCCGTAAAAAAACAAAAAAGCTGGGAGAAGACTCACCTGGAACACCTTTAGGAGACGGCGGCTTCCGGTTCTCCTCAGGACTGGGAGGTCTGTGTTTAGATTTGAGACTTAGCACCTCCTCATCCCCGCGCTCCTCCTTCAGCTCCCTGACTGCCACTGAGGGAGGACTCGGTGGTTTACTGTTCACCTCCTTGTCCGCCTCGTCGGAGGACGACGACGAGGAAGAGGAGGACGAAGAGGTCGCCGCTTCTTTGCCGTCCATCTCATCATCCGCCGCCGTCTCTTCCTCTTCCTCGTCTTCCTCCTCGGAGCTCAGCTCGTACTCCGAGTCGGAGCTTTCCACCGAGGAGTCGGAGCTCTCCGCCGACGAGTCGGAGCTGGCCTTGGAGGAGGCAGAGCTGTCGGCTTCTGGAAGAAATGAGGCGACGGCGGTGAGAAAACAACAGGAAACACGAGGAACCAACACGCCGCTGCTGTCAGATATAAAGTACCATCATCAGATGAATCAGAGGATGCACTGTCGCTAGTTGAGCCTTTGTCCTCTTCATCATCCCGCTCCTCGTTGTCGCTTTCCTGTGAGGCGATCCGACAGGTCATTAATAAAAAAAATAAAAAAAACACCCAATTCTTTACCCATGACCGGGCGTTTGCTTTTACGGATATTACCTTGACGGACGACAGCCTGTCAATGTCCTTCTTTTCATCAGGCTCGTCTTCCTCCACGTCAGACTCTTCCTCCTCCTTCTCCGAGGTGTCCATCTCCTCCTCTCCCTCGCTGTCCAGCTCAAGCGGTCGCGAGTGCCGCCTCTTTGCCGACGCGCTGTCGCCGTCCGTTTTGGAATCGCCCGAGCCGAGCTCAGCTGGGTCTCGGTCCCGGTCTGAGGGGAACACCAACTCTCAACAAAACTGAACCAAAACAAAAACGCCCGTTGGTAGAGGTAAGTTTCTGAAAGTTACCTTCATCCTCCAGCTCGTCATCCACCGGGGTGGACGGCCGGGCTCGCTTATTGTCGCCGGCTGCCGCGGCCTCGGGCGGGTCTTTCCTTTTCACCTGAGCACAACATCCAACCCTTTAGTGCCCGGGAACATCTAAACACGGTGCTGACACTTTGCTGCAGCTTCTTAAAGTTTCTTACCTTAAAGGAGGGCAGCCGGATGGCTCCTCGCAAACCAATCCCTAGACCCATTCCTTCAAAGCCGAGCCCCTCGCCCTTATTCCAGTTCTCGAGCAGACTGGAGGCCAGCGTCTCCTTAGGTTTGGGCTTTTCTTCTTCTTTTCCCTCAGCGCCCTTCACTGGAGTCAAGGATGCCTTGGGAAGGAAACAAACAGGTCAGTAGTTGTTAGATTAAACCCTGTTACAGCGTTAAAGAGAAATCTTTGTTTAAAACATTAAGTCCCAGATGTTAAAGCAAATAGTTCGTTTTCTGGTGTATAAATTACATTAAATTTACAGTAAATTAAAATATTAATACGGTGCAAAGCTCCTCAAGACTGCGTGTTCAATCAACAGAGCAAAATCATTAACAGGTATTTTTCCATGACGTCATTTAAACAATCCATTAGCAAAGTTGTTGACATTAGTAAAATAAGTTGCCACCTTCTGCTTTAATATTTGCATTTAAATAAACAACAACCCGAGAGCGAGATCAGATAAATCCTTTACGGCGCTCGTCACAACGACAGGCGTTATACTATTAATTCAAAACTCCTGGTTGTGAACGCAAGCTGGACCACAGCGAGGCAAATCACATAAAGGTCATCACTAAGGTCGACACATCCATTTGTTTTCTGCTCGTTTTGATTAGAGGCTGATGAAATGAGCAGCTCACCTTTGCCGAATGTTCCTTCTTTTCCCACCACTCATCGAAAGCCCTGAAAGCCACCACCTCCACCATTTTGCGATTGAGGTCCCTCTTCATGATGGCCTTCAGCTCCTTGACGATGACCAGCAGCACGCCGTCCACCGTGGCCTTGTGGGGATCCTCTTTCTTAGTATCATATCCCGGAGGAGGAACGGTGGGGTTGAACTTTGGCAAACTGGGATGGCTCCACTCATGCCCGGACGCTCCTGTGCTGCAAGCGGGTGTAGCGTCCATAGACAGAGGCTGGTAGTGTCCCCCGAACAGCCCGGACGCGCAGCCGTCCATGAAATGGGGATACGAGTAGGGCCCTCTGGTCTGAGCCATGCGGCTCAGCATCTGCTGCTGCATCTGGAAGGACATGGGGACCGTGCTCCACCGTTCCCACGGCACGCAGTTCATCAGCCCCATCAGCTGGATCATGCTCGGGGCGTAGGGACTCATGGGGGCCAGCATATGGGGGGGGACCCCGGGGTGACCGCCCAGGTGGGCGGGATGTCCCGACATGGCGGCGTGAGGGCCCAGGTGGTGGTGGGACATGGCGAAGCCGGCCTGCAGGTGGTGGTAGCCGGCGGGATGCATGGACATGGTCTGCATGGGGGACATGTCGGCGTTTACGATGCCACAGTCTCCACTGGTGATCGGAGCTCCGGGCATCTCGTCGTCCGAGATTTCCATGTCTTCTCCTGACGACTGAGGGCCCTGTTGGAGAAGGGACATTGTGTCAGAACTACGGACAGATTTTCACAATCATCAGCCTTTTTTATATATATATATATATATATATATATATATATCCTAGCCACCTGAGCAAATGTCATTTATGTACAAGGTCTCTGAGATCATAAACAAAAAAGCTGCTGGACTTCAAAATGTCTCAATCTGCCCTTCTGCCTTTAACGCAGCACAAAACAACATCTCCTAATGTCAAAAGTTACTCAGAAGCAACCACAAATGAGCAGCTTAAAGCTGTTTTATGGCAACGAATGACTGATTTCACTCCGTATCAAACTACTGAAACCTGCTACTGAGGCACTCCTTCAAAATAAAAGCAGCAAATGACTCCACACCTGATCTGAGTTCAAAGTTTAGTACACCCAATTGACCTGCAGTTCTGGTCAGCATGTTTCCAAACAGAACAATGTGTTCACAGCGCTAACAAAAACGCAACGGGAACTGCAAATAAAAGATTTAAACATCAGCCGCGCCGTTTCTTTACGATCTGCCTGCGACTGGAGTTGCACATCACGAAAGGCTTTGCGGGCACTGCTGCAGAAATGAAAGTGAGCCGACTAAACTTGCTAGGGGAGTGGCCTCCATACCCAAATGACCCGTTTGCTCTGTTTGCATTGTGATAACTTGAAATGTGAGGTCGGCGAGGCAATCCTGACTGTCAGTCTCCGCTAAAACCAGGAAGTGCGGTGCTGAATGGGGCCAACAGCCAAACCGTGTTTTCCTCTGTGTGTGAACAAGTGCAATGAGAGTTAGAAAGAGGAAACAGGGCACTTTGTTCCCTTAACAGCAGAATGGCTCCTATTTCTCCCTTCAAAACATTGAGTAAAATGTAGAAATGCAATTCCAGCCTGCCTGGTAGTGCTCCTGTAACAGGAAAACACTTTAAAAGGCAGCACATTGACCATCTAAAACTTTGAACTGAGAACTTGTGGGCAGCTGCGAAGGGTCTGATAAGCATTTTTAGTTAAAGACACACAAGTCGACAGCAGTTAGCTGAACGAACAAACATGTTTTTAAGCATGAAACAAGTGTTGCTGTAAAGCCAGAGCTTCCTTTGCAAGCTAGAACAAAAACAACAACAAAAAAAGAGTTTTACTACAACCATCTCGCACTGAAACTAGACCTGACTTCCTGTGTCCCTTTGTAACTGTCATTCACACCTGCACACATAAACATCAGCCCCATGTCACGACTTTTAACAGGAGCAGGTTGTAGTAAGAATCTGCCACCTGCCTGCTGATTCGTGCAAAATGCATGACACAGTTTTAGTCTGAGTCTTACCGGGTCCGTTTTATCTGGGGGAGCCTGGCCTCCAAAAGGGCCGTCTTTGAGGTCACTTTTGCTTTTTTCGTGGGCGGGAGAACCGACTCTTCTGTTCAGCGAGGCGGTTCCAGGAACCGGGTCTTCGTCGTCCGAGTCTGGCAGTGGGGTCGGGCTGATGTCCTCCAAGCCCGTGCTAGGGGGACGGGAATTCTGCTGGCCGCCCTGCGAGCTACTCGTGTAAGGCGGGATTGGGGACAGTTGAGAGGACGAGGAGGAAATGGGACTTCCCTCCATTCGCACCTCGTTGTCCGAGTCCCGCTCTTCCAGGAACGGCAGCAGTTTTGTCCTTTTCTCCTTGAGGAGCATCTCGATGCGTGAATCCAGGCTGTTGCGCTCCGAATCCAGCGCCGGGGAGCCCGGCGAGGGGCAGCCCTCCGGCGTCTGAGGAGGAGGGGTACTCGGATGGGGAAGGGGTTCCGGCGGCGGCTCTGGGATCGGAGGCGTTTCCGGTCGGTCCTTGCTGGGCAAAAAGTCCGTGGGAGGGGCCAGCGGCGGCTGCGGTGGTCGGAGGTACTCGCCCTCCCTTTGGGCCGGGTGATGGAAAGGGGGCTCGGATGGAGGAAAGGCGGGCGGCAAAGGAGCCTGGTAGGGCGAGAAGGCGGACTTGAAGTTTGGCGTGGCAGGAGGAGGCGCCGTGTAGCTGAAGGAAGTGGCGGAAGGCGGAGGTTCGGGTGGCGTGAGCTGGAGCTGTCGCGAGGGAGCCTGTTCCGACGTCGTGCTTCGGTACATGTTGCTCCGATACTGAGGCCTCTCTGGTCTGCGGTTGTACGCGTCCTGGAACTTACTCTCATGCCGACGAGACTTGTAGCCTCCGGAGCTCTCGGGACGGCTCGACTGGTACGCCGGCGTGGACTGCCGGCTGGAATAACTGGAGTCCTGAGAGAAGGGCGTGCCCGGCTGCCGCGGGGTTCCCTGGGACTGCGGCGTGTCCTGCTTCAGGCTGGAGTAACCCGTCTCCAGGCTGAGGGGAGTGGTGGAGCTGCTGGGCGGCAGAGCTCCGGCCACAGACGATATGTTGCTCTCGGACAACCTGCGGATGGGCTCGCAGGCCTGAGAAGAGGCAAACAAGAGGGAGCTCGGTCAGCATGACAACAACGAAACATTTCCAGCAGCCAAATCTGAAAAGCTCTTACGGTTTCTAACAAGGAAGCCACTCAATTAAAACCAAAACGATTTTCCTCAGATGGCAGTATTTAAGAAACCTCAGCCAGTGGATATAAATAAACGAGTACAATGCTGGGCAAATCTCAGGCTGCAAGGTCAAAGAGCATGTTTCAGTGGCTTTAAGAGTTTAAACCACAATCGAGGGTCCGGAAAACATCTCACAACTCTGCACCAAGGTAACACATATTAAAGATTAGAGTCATCTTAGAAAATGAGAGTGATTCCATAAAACAGCGAAACAAGAAGTAGCGCTAACTGATTGTTGACACATTTCAAAGTGGTTTCAAACATCTTGCAGACGTTAAAATGTTTCTTTACCAGTAATGCCTCTGCCAGGCTCAGAGGGGAAACCTCTCGGGTCTCCTCTCCACCGACCGGCAGCGTCCGTGGGGTGTAGCTGCCGTTCATCAGGAGCTGGAAGTACCTGAGGCGATTCTCACCTGTGGAAACAGCAAACGTGACGGGATTCTCAAATTATTTCGCTCACAAGAGCCGCACGGTTGGTCGGATGAGCATCAAAGCAGCGGGCGTTTTGTAAAGCAGGAACCTTGGGAAAGCCGTGCGATATATTATCAGCGCCCGCCTCGCTAAGTGTTGTTTTTTTCTGAATTAAAAAAAAGGTACTCACTGCAGTGTCATGAAGGCCGGTGGAAAAAAAAAAAGGAAAGAAAAAGAAAATCTGCACGATTTCTCGCAATTTGCCAAGGCAAAATCGGTGAATGGCTGCCAACCACATGTGCTTGTTTGCCGACAGAGGCGACCAAAGTGACTGAAAACATGGCAACAGCAGTGATGTCCATGGAAGTCCGACAGTTTGGATCTATTGCTCCATATTTATGCTCAGATTTGTCAAGTAAAGTACGCTGATGAAAAGACAGGTGAGTCTGAAACTCGCCGGTCTAGAAGAAGTTTGCTTGATCCCTAATATTCGTTAGTCCCCTCTGAGATCCTGTGCTCGTCCGATTCTGCCATATTTGTTTACCTTCGCAGACAACGACCAGCCAAATGCAGGTCAATCGTCCCGCTGATTCGCTCAAGCGCTTCGTTTACATTGAGCGCGCACCCGCATTTCAGAACTGCATCCGATATCCGGGAAGCTGCCGGGGGAAACTCCTCCAAACGGCACGGTTTGTGTCGTTCAGGTTCATGTTTGATTTCACAGCTGAACAACGAACAACACGTGACTGAAACATGCCAGCAGATCCAACAAAGCATTTAGAAAATAGTAGAACTAATTCACTAATTCATATGTTCAAAATCATTTAAAGTGTTTCTGTTATTATCAGAAACACTTATTATCAGCACAGAAGCAACAATTAGTGCATTATAATACTTTGAATTATTGTACAAAGCACTATAGCTGATGTTTTTTATCTACCGAGAGTTACTGACTGCAAAAGCTAATCATGATTTTTTATTTTTAGCAAAAAAAAAAAAAAGTGCCTGAACTGAAGCAAAGTGAGGTAGAGAGGACTGAGGCAGATTGGTTTGTGTTTGTTTACAGGTCTGAAATTATGCACAGTGGGAGTACACGGCACCCTCAGCTCTGAGCTTGTGGGAACGGGCTCGTTTTCAATGAAATTCAATTAACCCACGTTACCTGGCAACACACGTACCTTTCAGCACGTGACCGCCGTCACCCTGAGAACTCAGAACGTGGGACTGAAGCACACTTTAATCTCTTCTTTAAATAAATAAATGAATAAATAAAAAAGACTTATGCCCCCTGCATTTAATAACAAATCCGCCTGCCAGCACCGGCAGCCTGAGGGCCTTCGCTCTGAATGAATGAATGAATCACTGTTTACCTTTCGGGTCCAGCTCCACGTGGATGATGTTTCCCATCACAGACGTGTTGTGCAGCGACTGGACGGCCACCTTGGCGGCCTTGACGTTCTCGAAGACGACTTTGGCAATCCCCAGGTGCTTCTTGTTCTTGGGGTTGTACAGGATCTCTACCTCCTCGATGTCGCCGAACTTTTTGCACATGTCCATGAGAAAGCCTTCCCTGATGTTGTCGTTCAGCCGGGCGAACGTCACCTCCTTCGGGGGCACGGGCCCCACGTAGCACTCGTCAATCTGGGAGAGGGACGACAGGAGTTAATGTTAACGCGCTGCCGGGTTAATGATGCACCGCCCGGCGGGGTTAAGCTCTAACAGCCGAGATAAGAGTGGTAGTAAGGGCTCAGGCTCGAATCTGGGAAAAGCGTGCGCCCAACTGCGTCCAGACTTTAAATCCACGTCCCAAAGATGACAGAGACAGAGGGGGGTGTGTCTGCAACTTCTGACAGCACCTCGGTTCCTCGTGGAGGAATGCAGCATCTGCCACAGTAGATACCTTAAATTTAGGCACAGGCAGGTCTGTCTCTTTGTACTTGGTCCAGAGACGACCGATTCTCGGATCTCGGACGACGTCCACTGGTGGTATCCCGGGGTTCTGTGGAGGAGAAAGGGGAAAAGAGAGGGAAGTGGGGGGGGGGGGACGACACAATAGTATTATTCACCCTACTCACAAGTTCACACACAGCTAACTTGTTGCAAAGTAGTCCAGCTCAAAGCGGAGGTGCCGTTCAATCAAAACGAAGCCTTTTAGATGCCCAGGGCAGCACCAAAAAAAAAAAAAAAACGCATCATGGAGGTCGGCTACTCTGTTACTATTGTAGCCGCTCGTCAAGAGGCGGCACTCACTGGCATGCTGAAAGTCTGCCCATCGTAGCGATACAGTTTGTGCGATCCCTTCTTCAGCGCCGGGTCGATGATCAACTTGTAACTTCTCCAGTGGTGACTCCGCTTCTCCGCCGAGCTGCAGACGGGATGACCGTCCATGCCGTTCGCCAGACCTGAAACGACAGCCGGGGGAAGGGGAAGGGGGGGTGAGGTGAGGAGAGGAGGGGAGGGGGAGCGGAGCTAGCGTCAAAACGCGGTCCCGATCCCGAGCAAAAAAAAAAAAACACACCACCGACGCCGCCGTTTTACCGAAGCACTTTCAAACAAACTGGAAATGCATGACTTCGGTGACGAGAGGAGAGGAGAAGAGGTGGTGGTGAGGAGAGCGAGAGAGAGAGAGAGAGAGAGAGAGAGAGAGAGAGAGTCTTGTTTTTTTGGCTCTGTATTTTAAAAGGAGCTGAACCGTGCGAGAGCGAAAATTGGATCTAGCGTATATCCCACTCACGGAAAACAGGCATTAGGAGAGCTGGAGAAAAGAGGAGGAAAAGAAAGAAAAACACCCCGAACAAGCTTACTTGAACTCTGCTTTCTGCCATGGTCTTCGTTCAATCTGTTCCTCTCCCCCGGCTTGGACATGGCTCGTCCGATCGACTGCTCTTTTAATTGATGAAAAGATGAAATCGCTTCCCTTTCGCCGCTTACATTACATGGTTTAGCTTGAAGAATACTGCCTCCTTTTCGGCGAGAGCCAGCACATATTGTGTGTGTGTATATGTGTGTGTATGTATGTGTATATGTGTGTGTGAGTGTGTGTGTGCGCCTCTCTGGTCTCTAGCTGCTGTCTCTCCCACAATACACCGCTAGGCTTGCCCACCCCGCGCACCCGTCGCACTTTCGTGACAAAAGCCGCTTCTAATTTAGCAAATAAATAAATAAAACACCGCGTGACATGGACTGGAAATATTTTAAAGAACTTTAAAAGCGACGCCTTTACCCAAATATATAGTTAGTTTAAAATCTGGCGACGGCTTATCGACTACGAGGCTCCGAATGTGTGGAATCTGCTGACTGCATTTACCTAAACGGCAAACAAGATAGACACAGGGAGCGATATCTTAACTGCCTCTGAAGACTGATAAAGCCGATTCGGTCGAGTTTTTTTAATGTGTCGCAGACGCGCTGGTACACGTTTTAAAATAAGCTCTTGGTGACAGAGAGCTCGTAGGTCCTAATTTAAACGATAACGATTTGATCTAAATGAGGATTTCGGCGTTACATGTTGCGGGTCTACTTAACGTCTAGAACTGTTGGAATGCGGAGGTTTTGTCAGTTGGTCCCAGTTCAGACCAACGGACGACTGTCGTGGATGTTTTTTTTAAACATTTTTTTATAAACCTGGACATTTTCTCTTTTTTTTCGTGATTCTTATAATTGTTTTCGACGGAGCGCTTGTTGTCGAGCAAACCGGGGTTTTTTATTTATTTATATGTATTTTTTTGTTTGACATTGCTTGTGTTGTTTTCGCGGTGGCAGTGCTCGGGCAATTGGCTGGTTAACAGCGGCGGCGCGGCGGACCAATCAGAGCGCAGCAGCCGCCGGAGCCGTCTGCTATTAGAGGCACGGCTCAGGAGTCCTTCAACAGAGAGCAGGGAGAGGGGGCCGAGTGCTCTCAGCAGCCATTTTCCTTAAACAGGACTCAATGGCCTATATGGGTTTCCTTTGTTCCAAAAAGGGATCTTTACACTCGATTTCCTCACCTCTTACGGACTATGATAAAACTATGATTGCTCCCTCTAAAGGATTGAGAAGATGGAAGAGAATGTGCTGGATGTGATGCCCTCTGTGACATTTTGAGCCAATTTTTAAACATTTTTTTACTTTTTGTTTTTTTGCCTGGAGTCCATCTTTGTCTCAACTAGGTCATGGCACACCCATATATATATATATATATAACAGCATTTATACTTATTAAGTGAAAAGAAACCAAAATGTTGTGAATAAACATTGGAGGTGGTAAATGGTTGCAAAAAAAACAACTAAAAGAAAAAAACAGTTAAAAGTGACAAAATGTTGGCATTGCACTTGTGGCCTTGTAGGGGAATGAGTTGCAATGAGTAAGTTCAAATTCTTTTTCATCATAATTTAACAGCTCTTTTTTTATAATGATGTAAGATGTAAGGCATGCGGTTACTGTCATTAAAAAGTATTTCCTGTTGAGCTTCTATAAATGTTGTCACATGGAAATATTTTAACTTTACTCTGAATGTTCACTGCATGTTAACATATAAATATACAGGTTTTAAGCCTCTGCTCCAATGCGAGGCCACGAATAACTAGTGACCTTTTTTTTTCACAACAATTTAGTGTGCTTTCTTTCTTTCTTTTTTTATCTCTTTGATTAATGACTTTAAACACTTTCCTCCCACAACAGCAAGGCGGCTTGTCTCGTACCCTGTCCTGCAACTGTGGAGACAACATCAAGCACTGTTAGGTTCGTCCCGTCCTGTCGCCTCTAACTCGTCCAAAGAGCAAACCTTGACCTTGCCTCAAAAGGGTATATTTAAACACCTAAAAGGAGCCTTTTCAGGTAGCCCACCCTTTCTTTTTTTTCCTCCTTTCTTTCTTTTAAAGCGTTTATTTAACTATTTAAAGCACAAACAGACAAACCTATGAGGAAACAGATGGAGGGGAAAGCTGTCATGGTGAAAATATTTACCTCAGCACTTTGTTGAAATGCAGTTAACAGGCCTAAACGCAGGGACAGGAGGATTTTCTGCTCCATCTTCGGCTCCTCTAATAATGGCATTAATGAGGGGTGGGAGAGCGTCTCCTGTAAAAGGAAGGAATCCATTAGCACGACTGATAGATCTCTCTTTTGAAAAGTGCTTTTTTTTTTTTTGGAGATCAGTGGTAGCATTCCCCCCCTCTGAGGCAGCGAATATGCATCTTCAAGCATCATCTGTGTGGGCAAATATGCAAAACCATCTCTTCCCTTCTTGAAGACAGGATTGCAGGCGTCCATTTTCGACATTTGTCTTGATCTACATCACATAAAACTGCATGGAAATGTTTTAAAAGGTAACGATTTTTTTTTTTTTTTTTTAGCTATTTCACTTCATTTGCCAGCTTGTGTAGGACAGTATTCTCAGAGAGCATTAGACATTAATACTTGTAGGGGAAACAATATATATATATTAACAAAAACTGCCTATTTCCTTTTTTTTTTAAAATATAACTGCAACCCATATTTTTATGGACATGGCAAACTTACAGTTAGTATTGAAAACATGTAATCCAAGTCTTAAACGAGCAAAAGGAAAATTAAGGGGAGAAAATCTTATTTTCACTGCCTCCTTTTATCCATAGTAAGCATCTGTAGGCTGTACTTGCTCAATGACTTCTCTGCAGCTCTCTGTCTCAAAATGGCTTCTTTACAGACAAAGGGAGCACTGTGCTGTAAAATGTTGCTGCGCCATAACTGGGTGAGGCTCCGGAGAGCGCCTTCTCTGTGCTGCCGCTTCGAGCACTCACAAGTGAGGGGCACGATTCAGCTCGAAGCGTCGTGTGTTTCACAAACAAAACGAAAGAGTCAAGGAAAAAAAAGAGAAAAATTAAAGAAATGGTCGACGTTGCGTGTGAAGGGTGAAACTATATTAAAAGCAAAACAGTCGGTTGCTGCCGGACTCGCCCTTGGCAACCGCAGAAATCCGACAGCCCTGGACGGTTGCCAAGAGAGCTCGAGCGAGCTGCAGCAACCCCCACACTACCATATAAGGTCAACAGGAATCTGCTGCGGCAAGCGCTTGACGCGTTGTATCTGGGTGAAGGGTGCTTCGGGGCTTCTGTGCGCATGCGCTTTCCGGGCTGTGGAGCGATCAAATCGACCAATGCGGCTTGTTGAAGAAGCTGGATAGTGCAAGCAAATATGGCTTGTTTCTCTCTCTTTTCTTTTCTTTTTTTTGGTGAAAGAGTTAAAATATAGGTGGGAGGGTCTAAAACGCGTAAAAAGAGGACCTCTGGGGGATATTGGTGCCTTTCTTTTTGAAGAGCAGCAGGGCAAACCAAACTGCAGCATGCTTGTCAGAGGCCTGTTTTTATCTTTGTTTTTTTTAAATTCCAAACAGGGCTGCTGATAAGCATTCAAGTCCTTGTTTGCTCTTTATCTTGGCCTCTATGTGATGGTGATTTTGTGTCACTTTTAGTAGAAGGTTTTGAGTTGAAATCCACCAATGAGGTTATTTATAGGTTTTTATTTAGAGAGGAGAGAGAGAGAAAGAAAGAGAGAGAAAGCCCCTCCGGGGTGGGTTTGATCCGCTGACAGACTGGAATATTCCACAACAGGAGATTGGCCTCTTCCTCCGCAGGACAGCTGTCTCTCCCTCTCTTGTCTCTCCTGCTCGGCGTCAAATATTTCAACCATTTTGCTCCTTGTTTACTCGCATGCGAGTGGACACCCTTGTAGGACAAATCTGACTTCCCTTACAGGCTTACCTTTTTATGTTAAACCTCCGCATTTCACTCTGTAAGTCAAGCAAGCACGTTTTAATCTTTGTTGATCTTTTTATTTTCTGATCACATCACATTCTGTTGATGTTCATTGAATCAAATCAGGAGTCCTTTTGGTTTGGATTGACGGTGCTTTGTATTTAAAACCCAGGCTTCTCCTCTTTGTGATTGCCTTGTGATTTAGTCTCTTGACTTATGTATAAATATATTTACATTATGTATTTGTGAGGTGTCTAAACAGATTTGTTGCTTTGGGGTCCGTAGTAATCGCACATCCTGTTCATATGAAGCCAAATGAGCAGGGGAACAGTTTATAATCTGGATATAGGTATAGGAAATGTGCACATTGGTGCCTAAACGATGATAAAAAAGCACAATAAAATGTCCTCTCATGTAACCCTGTTCAGTTTGCATACTTCAGTGTAAAATGCAGTGCCTCGGTGACAATAAAAATGTTCCAAACCACTTCAATCACGTCTTTTCTTTGATTTACTCAGTCCTGGCACACGATCCGAGCTGCCTAAAGGTTAAAATCTACATGTCTGTTAATTAAAAACTCTCAGGCATCCATGTTGTTAAAGAGCAACAACAGTACAAGATAAATGTTTCCCAGTTGTCTTGGTGTTTTTAACTGCAGTTTGTGACAAATTCAAGACTCTGAGACGCTGAGCTGAATGTCATTTCCAGTTTATCTACTCTGGTGCCAGACAAGCTCCAGCCTCTTTACCTGAGAGAATAACTTGCTCTGATTATAAGCTATAAACCAACAATCAGGTCTAATCTGTAAAGATGTATTGTAGATGCTGGTTTCCATGTTTGTTCCTAAAAGGTTCTTTATCATTTAAACGTCGCAGCCCAGCCCAAAAATCGAGTTTATTCGTTTTTGACGGCTCTGCGAGGTCCAGGTCACCAGTTTTCCATTCGTGGCTCCACGACCTGCTTAAATCTACTCATTCTGGGTCGTTTGTCCCGATCCTCCCCGCCCTTTCTGGCGGAGGCAGTCTCTTCATGTGAGCACACACCCAGGCGGTGAGACGAGCAGACGCACGCAGAAGAGGAAGTCGGAGCAGTCGGGCTCAGCAGCTTCACATGTGCACCTCAGCGAGCAGCTTGATGATGGGACAGGAGAAGTGTAGGAGGGCGATGGGGGGGTGTGTTCGGCTGGAAACAACGTCAGAATGACAGGAACAGGAAGTGGTGAGCGCCGAGTTACCTGGTATACCATAAGACTTGCCCGTTCTTGTCTTTTTCTTGCTCAGCCGTTCCAAATGTAGCTTTAATCAGACTTTTCGCCTTAAATCTGGAGGGAGCATCTTCTGCCACGTCCCGCCTGGCACCCGTTCCACTTCGTCTAGAGGGCAAAATACAAACAGAAAAATGACACAAAACGGCCATGGCAACACGAAACAGGGTGAGGAGCTCAAAATTGTGATAGTGGGAGACGGAGGCTGCGGGAAAACGTCTCTGCTGATGGTTTACGCCAAAGGTGATTTTCCAGAGGTAAGCAGAAGCTCCTGTGGGACTTCACGGTTTTGCAAATTATATCACAAACTTTTTCTCATCACAACACATCACATTCCCATAACAAACGCCAGCACGCCGAGGCTCACCGAATAAACGTTGGGAAATGTGCTTCTGTGACGGACAAAACACCGAGCTCTCTCTCTCTCTCTCTCTCTCTGTCTCTTTGTGTGTTCCAAAAACAGAAATACGCTCCATCCGTGTTCGAAAAGTACATCAAGACCATCTCTCTGGGAGGAAAGGAGATCAAGCTCAACCTGTACGACACAGCTGGTAAGAAAGAGGAAATCTCAAACACCCCAGAACACCTCCAGGTGGAACGTTTAGTCTAAATTTGACGCGTTTCTCTTCCTACAAAAAGTGAAAGTTGACCACGGTCTGGGGCAAACGATACAAAAGTTCAGTCGTTGTTAAGCCCCGCAGATTAGCAGCTTGTCACTTTATTGTTCAGAGACCAGCAGACAGGGGAAGTTGAAAAGGTTGACAGTAACATCTGATTATCATCACTGCTGTCATCTGTCAGGAACCCAATTATAATTTATTAACCAATCATCATGGGAACAACTTGATTTAGAGGACTATTAGTCAATGTTTTCTTCAAAAATATGTTAAAAAATAGAATCCAGGAGCTTAATATTGTTTCCACAACATGATTAGGTTTTAAACTTTAGTGCTTTCTTAAAAAAAACAAACTTCATGAAGATCACAAAGAGGCAAAGCTCATCTATAGATGCTTAACCTGTGGCACATAATGAAACATGACTTCGAAAACCTGAAAACTCCCTGGCTCGAGTCGTGTTTCTTTTGGGGGGGGATGTTCGTGTTGAAAGAAGGGTGTTGATATACAGGAAAAGCCTGCTTATCTTCTGAACAAATACAGCTCTACAAGAGCAGAGAGGGAAGCTGAAGTCAGGATGTGGTTTCCTCTGCGTTCGCCCGCAGCTTCGTCGCATCTTCCTTCTCACGCCGGGTTGGGTGGGGGGGATTGTTTTCGTACAGGTGCCCTAATCGGGTTCTCGTGTGCTCCGTGCCTTTGCCCTCTCCAGGACAGGACGACTACGACAGGCTGAGGCCTCTTTCGTACCAGGAGGCCGATCTGGTTTTAGTCTGCTTCGACGTCACCAACCCCACCAGCTTCGAGAATGTTGCAATTAAGGTAACACGCCCGTCCTGGCGCTTTGTGTTAAAAAAAAAAAAAAAAGAGCGAGGGCTTTTTTTCTGCAGCCAGGTGGAACTTCAAGTTCAGCGTGTGAACGATTAAACAAGTCTGGTATGTTGGCTGCTTTCTCTTAGCCGTGATTGACTCATGTGCTCAGCGAGGCGTTGTGGATGCTTATCATTACAGAAACAAACAAAGAAACGCAGTCAGATAATTCAATCAAGCCTAGAGTCAGAAAGGGGGGGAAACGTTGGTGAATCTTGTTTTTTTTGTTTACCCAGTGGCACCCGGAGGTGAGGCACTTCTGCGGGGAAGCACCGGTGATCCTGATCGGCTGCAAGACCGACCTCAGGAAGGACAAGGAGGGCACGAGGCGGCTGAAAGCCTTGAATCTGGCTCCCGTCACCTACATCCAGGTGAGGAAACAGATAGTGAACGGACGTTGGCCTTTTTCTCTGAGGCGACAAGAGGAAGCGGCCAAACCAAACTATACAACCGCATTTATTTTGATCACAGTCGAAAACCCTGGTGTGTGTGTGTGTCCGGATGCAGGGTGAGCAGACCCGTCAGGAGATGAACGCAGAGCTCTACCTCGAGTGCTCGGCGAAGTATCAGGAGAACGTGGAGGACGTTTTCCGGGAGGCGACAAAGAGAGCTCTGGCCTTCAGACGGAAACGGAGGCACCAAAAGCGGAAGAAGAGATGCGTCGTTCTGTGAAGATAAATTAAAATAAAACAACAAAGAAATGAAGGACAAGACTCTCCCAGTATCCCACTCCTGCCACAAGGCGACTGCTGCTCAGGATCCCCCCCCCTGCGTTTGGACAGAGACGTTCTGCGAACCGGATCAGACTCAGAACCTTCGGGTTCCCCCCCCCACCGAGACGTCAGACGGTCTTCCTCGACTGGTGCACCCAAATGACGTAACAGGAAAGACAATTCTGCACGCTGCAGTGAGCACTTGAAACTTCCTGAATGTCACTTTTAGAGTTTATCCAATTTTTAAAAATATTTTCATTTTATTTTTTTTAAAAACAGTATTTTTGCACTGTATGTAAATGACAGCAGGTTGTCATTTATTTTTTGGAGAACATGTAAGCGGTAGTGTGTGGATTTTCAACACGAGCCGTTTGGAAGGATCCGGTTTAAAACACAGATTTAAAAAGAAATAACAGAACAGCTGTTGGACTTCAGCATGTAATGGTCCAGTATTTGTTCATTTCCTGCAGAACAAAAAACATTTGTTACCGTGAAGCTACAGCTGGACTCTTAGCTTTACCAACAGCGCCCACTAGAGGTGGAAAAATCTGCACATTAAAGCCAAACAGACAAATTGAAATAAACGTGGTCTGAAAATGCACATGCAACACTTGCATGTTTTTATTCCTTTTTCTTTTTATACATGTGGACACAGACTTGAACCCTTGTGTTACTGACTCCACTCCAGATACCTTTAGGAATTTAAAATGAACAAGTTCATCGTGAAAAATGAGGACTTTGTGTTGGTTTGTGTATTCTGGCAGCTTTCACACTGAATGTAACGTTTCAGATTTCCCCCTCAACAAAAGTTAAAAGTTAAATTCCCACCATCTGAAGAAGAAGAAGAAGCAGCCTGCATGCAGTACAGAAATCCACGAATAAGGCATCAAAAACCTGAGTTTCGAGTGAACGTGCACGAAAAGAAGGTGAGAAAACTACAGCGAGACGTTTGTTAAATATACAAAGGTTTAATATTAAAGTATACTGGCATGTTGATTGGAATTAGAAAAATAAACAAGACTTTTAGACTTTTTTCGTTGTTGTTGTTGTTCTTGTCGTCTTACAGTAACTTTGTCACTAGCAGCATTGCGTAACAAAACCCCCCCCCCAAAAAAAAACAGTAACTGTCCGAGCAGAAAGGGCAAATCCAAAACCTGAATGGGTGACCAATCGTTTCAGTCGCCTCGCGGCTTCTCCTCCACGGGGCGTGACCCCCACCCCCATGCCCCCCATCCTGACTGACGCAGCCCGGTTTAAGGCGGCGTCTCACCGGGCCGGACCCTCAGAGCCGTGCAGAAATCAGAGCTTATTTTTTTGTTTGTGTTCAAAGCTTGTTTCCATCCTAAACTGCACGTATTTCATTGCCTTCCTCCACCCGCCAGACACCACCTTCAGTAACAGGAGCTCACAGAAAAAGCTCCTTCGGCCATTTTGTGGTTTCTGACAAATGTACCAAACAGTTATGGCTTCTTTTTTTTTTTTTTAAAAAAACTACCTGCCGGATTCCCTTTTCATCCAACTTTCCTGAAGAACAAAGCTTTCTCTGACTGTAGATACAAAATAATAATAAAAAAAGCACATCAATGTAGATTTGTTCCCCCCATGTCCACTACAGGCAGTTAATTATCAGCGTTTAAGTCGTCATTTCTGAGACCATATCTGTAACCCCGGCTTGTAATGAAATGGCGGCTGGACGCCAGAGGCAGTTCGATCCTTACCACTTCACAGAAGTGTGCACGCCGCAGACGTCGCTCTCCTCTGCCACCCGTCCTCGTTTAATTGCATACGATTTTGAACACAGGCTCTCTGAAGCTTCATGCGCCGACATACATCTTTTCTAAACACCAGGGGGTGGGGGGAACAGCGAAGCAGCGGACGGCTCATCTCGTCCGGCGGACGTTCACGCAGCAACATCGAGGCGTCGGGGAGTAAGAGCGTCTTTGAGGGGAGCTTTGGCATCGAAGCGCCGGCTTGCAGCGCGTCTGATTCGTGACCGCCGGCCTCCCGAAGCGCCACCGGCGTCCCGTCCCCCACCCGCCGCCGAGGTATGTTCAGTCGCTCTTCTGCGCCTTGTCGGTTTTTTGGACTTTTTGGTGGACGACTTTCAGCGTCGTGAGGAAGTTTCCCAGGAAGAGGACGAGGAAGGTCAACGCCAGCATGAACACCTGAGGAGCAGAGAAAAGATTTATTTATTTGATTTTAAAATCACTTAGTTTAATATAAATTCATCCAAACTTAAGAGACGGACAACTTTTGAGTGGTCAAGTGAGACTTCTGTCACCTCCAGATTTGAGACAAAAGTCTTCATTTCTTTTATTTCAAGGCTTCAAATTTTAACATTCAGTGATTCGTCTTCATTTCCAAGACTAATTCCATCAATTTAACAGTTTAATCTGAAGACTAGTCTGAAAGCTGCTTTATAAATAAAGTCTGATTGGTGAACACGTGCTGCAAGATGAAGTTTGTGATCTTTTACTGACAGCTCTGTTTACGTTTCAAAATAAGCGTTCAAGAGCATTAAAGCAGCGGAGTCCAATCCTGCTCCTGGAGGACCACCATCCTGGAGGGTTTAGACGTTTCTCTGCTCTTCAAGCTCTGCAGAAGCCTGTAAATCATTCAGTCTTTCAAAGACAGACAGTGGTCCCCTCCAGGAGCAGGACTGGACGCCCGCTGGTTCCAACCACGAACGATTTCCTTCCTAAAAGCAGGATTTCGTGTTTCCAATCGGCGTGACTCTCACCTGCCACTCCTTACAGTCCTCGTGTCCTGCCAAGCGGAACAGGGTCACAGAGTTGTACAGCTGCCAAAACTGCAAACACAAGAGGAGGAATCAGCTTTCATAATGTCTCCGCGCACTCAGCAAAATCTTCTTGATCCTCCAACTCTCCCCTCTGATAATAAAACCTGTTCATGTACTCATTTTAAATCAAAACACCAACAGTTATAGGAACACGTCTTGTGACGGGACCCTGTAAGCGCGTGTATTTGTGTGTAGAAGCCGCAGCGTCAGCTCAAACTGAAGTGGGAAAACGACTTACATGGCCAAAAAACAGGAAAGGCAAAAGGAAGGTGAGTCCTCTCCACATCCAGGACTGGAACCCCTCTGCAAAGAGACAAAAGCTGTAGCCTCAAACATGACCTCCACTTTCGTTTCGGCTGGGTTTGACATTCAGGCCTCAGAAAGGCCAGTTTGCTCGAGTTACCCGGCATCTACGCCTCAACGCAGCTGGCGTTCACAGCTGTCTTGGTTCTTCACCTTTCCCCCACAGTTTACAAGACGCGCGGCTGCAGTTCAAGAAACAATCGGAATGGCTCGCACCGAAAATAGTGCGCTACTCACCCACTGTGAGGTCCAGCTGATTCCTCTCCCCCAAAGCCCGCAGCCTGTACAAGCAGCCGCTCTGGTAGTAATACTGGAGGAACTGGAGGAAGCCTGAAACGGGGAACAGTTGCACAAAAAAAAAAAAAAAAAAGTAAAAACGTTACTGGAGAACGGATTGAGTTGACCCTAAAAGCCGCCAGAAAATGTCACTAATAGCAAAAAATTTAACAAATTCAATGTTCAGTTCAGTCTGAAACCTGCAGCTTCACCGTCGTCCTGAGATGGTGGCGTTTATGCGTTCCAGTAACTGTTAAAATAACTCAAAGGGACATTTCAGCATGACGTAACGATAATCGTCGCCGCTGCTGATCCTTTCACCGAGTCGCTTCGGACTCCAGGAATATCAGATCACGTTTTGGTTTGAGCTAATCCGACGTGAACGCTGGAGGTTACAGCGCTGTTATGCCCTAAATTAGAGTTGAGAGTAAACGGTAAAGCTGCTCTTTAGTGAAGCAGAGGTCACGATGTTCCCGGGCCTTGTTTGGAAGAATCCTGGCATCTCGGCGCTTTAATGTTTTACTTATAACCCGGGTTCTTTAAGGAGGTTTTAATAGAAAACATGGTAAATAATTATCAAATCTTCCTTTTCTTGTCAAACAGCAAACCGGAGAGACTCTGATGAGCCAATTGTGGCTGTAACAGACTTAAAAATATTAAAAAGGTTGAACTCTTTCCTCGCGCCTCTGCCCAGAAAAGACCCGAAAGAAACATTGGTTACGAATGTTGTAGTAGAACACTAAATCCTGAAATGTGTGGCCGAGTTAGGCTAAAGTTAAGAACCAAAAAAAAAAAGAGAGAGAGAAGCTGAATAAAGACAGAGGTTTTAGTTCAGGTGCTGCACATTTTGTACCCAGCGCAGTTCAGAAGGAGATAAGGTGGAAATGCTGGGACTGTTTGTTCTTTGTGAGCAAAGGTCGGCAATTTATTACAGCAAATAAATTTGGGATATTCGCACGTGCAAACACACAAACAAAATAAACAAAAGCCACAGATGATAATCTGTCAGCTCGGTTTGGATCAGCCTCAATCTTAGCAAAAACAAAGCACTAATTTCACCATCTCTGTGTTTAACTGGGAATTCTTTTAGTGATTTCTTCAAGAAAAACATCAAAAAAACAACTTTGAGAACATTTTTTTCCATTTGTGCTGCATCTAAATTACCGTTTGACAGCAACTCAAACAACAAAAGACATTCAGTGCCTTAATAAATTCAGCCAGAAGATTTTAAATTCAAAGCTGTCTGGACAGAGTTTTAGAAATGTTGCCTACAAAATGAAATAAAAATTAAAAATGTGCAGTAACTTTTTCATTTGTAACCAGCTTCAGATAAGAATAACTAAACAAAACTACCTTAAAGCCATATTTGCAGTCAAAATATACAATTATCAGGGTTTCCGATTTGAATTTTTGTGCTTTTGACACAATTTCTACATCATTAAATGATTGTTTGGGGTTTAATTTAACTCAGACTCATCAGCACTTTGTTTTCCACTGGTCATTGTTGGCAACAAAACACGATACTCATCTCTTACAAATTACGCAGTTATTATTTTTTATACAAATATACAAAAAACTCAAATCAAAAACTGAAAAATTGCACATTTTGACAGCTATCCTGATTGTAAACGCATGCTAACAAAGTACATTTAGCTCCCTTTAATTTTTGATTTTTTAAAATTAATTTTCCACCTATTATGAACCAGGATTGTTTTTAAAGTTGTGCTTTGCTTTTAGCTTTACCGACCCGTAAAGCACGGGGGGGTGGTCAGAGAAGACAGGATGTCCCTTTGATCTCTCACAAGGGGACACGGCGAATGTTCGGGGGTCACCAAACGAGACTTACTCTGATAAATAGAGAACTCCAGGAACTGGCTTCGAAACATCTGATACATCTGTCCCTCCGGCCTGTGCAAAAGACAGAACAAGAACAATAAAAACGCTGTACATTGTAAAATATGCAGAAAAAGAAAACCCAACGGCGTCCTACCAGGTCAGCATCACGCCTGACAGAAAGGTGGAGACGTAGTGGTGGGACACCCACCAGCCTTTGATCCTGAGATAAGAGGGAAAGCAGCAGCGCAGAAATGCTTTTAGGGACAAATATAAATCCACGATAAATTACAAAATAAAAGCACAAAAAGGCAGAAACACACCTGGAACCGTTGGTGATGAGGATGCTTTCTCTTATGGTCAGCGTGCAGTAGTACCACACCAGCAGGAAGTTGAAGATTTCATCAGTGACTCTGAACACGAAAAAATAAAACGCATAAATCAAACCGTTAATAACAACGAGGCTTTACGAGGAAGAAGCGCTCACCGACAGTTGAGAAAGAAGAGGCAGGTTATGGCTCCAAACATCAGGATTATTGTCAGGTAAAGCTTGAACTTCTCGTACTCGTCTTTGTAAGCAAACCTGCGCGAAAGAGAGACGGAGGTGAGGAACGGCGGCGGTCTGAGCGCGGGCAGCGAGACGCGTCAACCTACTTTGCCTGGTTACTGAGAAGGGTCACGTTCACGTTGCCCAGGACCAGACTCAAATACAGGCTGAAAGATAAAAACAAACAAAATTCTAACGTTTTAGGTTAACAGATACAGTTTAATGACTCAGAGCTTCTTTTCACGTCACCGCCACTCAGAACGCGTGTAAATAAACAAAAAAAAAAACATAATTACCTATTCTTCTTTGGCAAATACGCTTCCATATCAAAGAAAACATGCTCTCGCTCTTTGATTTGTGTTTTAATGTCCGTTATTAGTTTCAGCTCTTCCTCGTCACATGACTGTGCATACCTGTAGGAAAAGAGCAGGAAAAATAACTCGAGAGGGAAACTTTATAATTTTCCTTATAAATTCAATCAAAATCCTGGCAGACATCAGCGAATCGGTCCAGAGTAGTGACTGAAACTTACTAAACAGATTTATTTATCGTTGTTGTTGGCAGTACTCACTTGGTCAAGCCGTGCCTCAGGTCTTTCAGACATTTCCTCTGTTTACTGATGGCGCTGCTGCACGTCGCCTGAAGGCTGGTGAGCTCCTCCAGCTTCTGTCTGTATATTTTATGAGTTTCCTGGGAATGAAAGGAAACACGCGGTCGGTTCGACATCTGTCGGGATGAAGCACAAATGAAGTTCGACTTGTTCTGTGTTGACAAACGGGGAAATCTTATTTGACGCCTTCTTCGAACAAAAACTACCCACAACTCTGCTTTACAAGACGAGACGAACCCTACTTTTGGTCGCTACAGGAAGCATCTGGTGCCATATCGCCGGCAGACTTGCAAGGTTTGATTATAAAATCTTGGACTGCGGGAAATTTATCAAATTAAAACTTTTGAGCTGGGCAATCTGAACATATAACCCCATGATCTAAACTCAGAGACTTATTTCAAATACCCTCAAAATGAGATGAACCCTTTAAACACAAACATTTCATTTTACTTCTACTCTATTCATTATATATNTATATATATATATATATATATATATATATATATATATATATATATAGGCTCAAAAGTATAGCCATTACTTGATTTGAGAACCTATAAAAATAAAAACAGTGGATACTGTAGTCTTTTAAGTAGCCAAAAAAACCTCTAATTTGGATTGCATTTGTTTTGTCTGAGCTTCTACATCTCATGATGATTTTCTCATATGGATACAGCTGTAGTACACAAAACCAGAGGTGGTCCTGAGCTGCAAAACGATAAATGAACAAATAAAAACAAAAAGCATCATGGATACTTCTCTGTCAGGAGGACAGAAGTCAGATTCATGGCAACACACCACTCTAACACCATTAGCAGTGCCCTTGTGCAAATTTTAAACTAAGTTTGGAAGGATGGCAGAGGCTAATTAAATTGCGAGGAGGGATATTTTTAAACAGAGGGCTTCCATTTAATTGAATTAGTGACATACATTTCCTCACTGAACAGCATCCTGCCTCTTTAGAACCTGGAGAAGATGCTTGTAGCACCTCCCCAGAACCATCAGATTCTGAAAGGAGACTGGTTAGTTGTAAAAACAGAAACATTTTTAATATTTTAAAGTGGCTGGCACTAGCCTCAGCTGTCCACAAGCAGATGCTTCGGCTCAGCGCAAAGTTGGTTCAACTAAGTTAGCCGGCTAGCTGAGCTACACTAGTTAGGGAGGACAAACTCAGCGGATACTAAACAGTGCTTTTAAACAAATAAACTGGAACACCACCAACCCACGCAACTTTGGCAGCATTTGCGCAATTTGTACCACCGTGTCACCGAGTTGTTAGCGTCGCTGAAGCTGTTTTTTAATTATTATTTTAGCGGAAAACGCATAAACACCGAGGAGCCAGATGCTAACGTTATTAGCCATAACGACACGGGGACGTCCAGAGGCGAGTCGAAGACGACAAGCGCCGAGAAAAGCTCGTTTTACAGCTCGGGCGTTGCTACCGACACGGCTGTTAGCTCTAAGCGGCGCTTCCGAGGCTGAGCCCGGGAATGAATGGCCAGGAGCGGGCAGCCAGGCGAACCGAAGCCGCTCCGGTATCTGTCAGTGTCACCCACGCCTGCAGTCAGCTCAGCCCGGCCGCCTGTCATAAAGCTCTCCACAAGCATCCCTGTCACCTGAAGTTGCTGATACTCCTTGTCAATGTCCTCCCATTCTGTCCGAAAGTGAGGTCTGGACATTGTGGTGCAACTGACGGCGTGGCGAAGCGGGACCCGGACCGCTCAGTCTCTCTCTCTCTCCCCCCGCCCAGCTCAGACGCTTTTTAATTGTGGTGCATGGCGCATGCGCAGTTCCAACGGTCTGTCAGATGGAAAAAAAAAAACGACCGTTTGAACCCCGCCTGAACCCGCTCAGAGTAAACAAACACTCGCGTTGATATTAAGTTAAAATGTCTCAGCTAATATGTCCAGAGGGGAAGTCTGTTTTCTTCTTTTTTTTTTGGATTCGCTTTACAGTTCACCAATTACGGCGTACGTTGCTGTTGCTAGGATACCACAAACACAACCGCTCTCCCCTCCCTGGGACAAGCTGAAGCAGCGCATTTAAGCTAGCTGCCGTGTTTTCCTAGTTCTACCTCCGTAGCTCCATGGCCCGAGTTTTACAAGCAGGTTGAGTTGAATTAAGTCAGCTTGCTTGGACACATCGACAAGGTACTTTTTTCCCCTTCTTTGAATTGGTGTTTAAATGTATTTCCTGTGCTAATAAGCTTGACAGTAATGTAAAAACTGCAAAAAATGACCAGTAAGGTGTTGCCAGAACATTCCATTTTCCATCAAGTAAAAAAAGCCAACTGGAGACTTAATGAAACCTATTGTTTAGATGTGATGTTTAGAAGAAGGAAACACCATTACACTCGAATAACTGTATTCAAGCACGGTATAGGTAGGATCATGGTTTGGCCTGCTGCGCTGCACGTTGGTTAAAACCAAGGTACGTTTAATCATATAATTGATCTTATTCCAGGGAAAAAATATCCCCTCAAAAAAACAGAGGGAGCGAGACAGCAAGCTTAACCATGTAAACTGTTGTATAAAATACAATTTAGGGAAGAAAAAAAGTTAATTTTATTTGGAATGACCAAGTCAAAGTCCTGACATTCACTAGGTAGTGATCAGTATTTATGAGTAAATCCCACCGGCATCACAGTCTAACGTGTTCTGCTTATTTTCACAGGCTTTCGCCATGTCGTATTTCAAACCGTCTAAAAACAATATCTTGTTAGTAAAGAACATCAGGTCCCAGAAATGCGGACTTCGACACACAGTCTTCTCCGCCAGCGGGAATGAATACACCGGAGAGTGGCTCGACAACAAGAAGCACGGTTAGATTGGTAACCCCCTCCCCCTAACCGAACCGGTTATAAATCACAACGATAACTGTTTTTTTCTTCCCGCCACGTCAAGGTAAGGGGACCCAGGTCTGGAAGAAAGCCGGCGCCATCTACGACGGAGAGTGGAAATTTGGAAAACGAGACGGACACGGCACCTACAGCGTGCTCTTCCCAGGATCCAAGGACTACAGCAGGAAGTACTGCGGCGAGTGGAAAAGCGGGAAGAAACATGTACGTTTCCCCACGTCCTCTTTTAACGTGCCGCGCGACTGACATGACTGCGACGAATTTCCCGGTCTCTTCAGGGGTACGGGACGTGCTTCTACGATAACTCATCTGTCTACGAAGGGGAGTGGCGCGAGGACCAGCGAAGCGGCTGGGGGAGGATGTACTACGAGAACGGCGACGTCTACGAGGGAGAATGGCTGAAGGACAAGAGCCACGGGCAAGGAGTCATTCGACTTTGTGAGAGGCTTTTGCTTCACGCTGCTCTGAAACTACACCTCAAACTTGTAGGTTCAGCATAATTTTGACTTTTACAACTTGTGTTTAAAGCGAACGGAAACTGGTACGAGGGCGGCTGGCAGGATGGCAAGAGGGATGGGAACGGAAGGTTCTACTACACCGACAAAGGCCTGCTGTACGAGGGCTTTTGGGTTGACGGAGTCGCTAAATGTGGCACCATGTCAGATGTGGGCAGAGCTGAAGCGCCAGCGCCACCCAAGTACCCATTTCCAAAGGTACAAAACCACGACTATTAGTCCTGCGTGTAATTGAACCACACTTCAACCCTAAATTAGCGTCAGCAACAAGACTTTTTTCCTCCAGTGCAACAAGGACGATAAACTGCCTGTTCGTACCTTTTGCTTTCTTTCCCAAGCTCCACCTGAAGGATATGGAGCGGGTTTTAAGGGAAGCCAAATCGGCCTGCCAGGACCACAGGTGTTGACGAAGATCGAGAGGATAAACAGGAATGTTCTCACTCCGTGGAAACAATAAATAAATAAAAGCCGCATTCAGCATCTTATCAACGGTCCCACTCACGTCGCACTTTGAATACAATTTAACTAATTTATTCCAGCGGCTGGATCCGAAGAGCGATTCGAACAGCCGAATTAATCGCAAAATGTAAAAAAGTCAACACGATACAAACACACAGTCTATTCAAACTTGATGTTTTATTAATCACTGCTCAACTAAAATGCAATGAAGCCGTTTGTGAGTGCGTCAGATCATTTGAAAATAAAATCCAGCCCCCCAAAACGAATGGATTTCATCACTACGGTGCATCTAATGTCTGTCGTTACAAGTGCACCTGAAATCTTTTTAAAATAATTAAATTATTATTAACATTTTAATAGTCAAGCATGGCTGCAGATCTCCAGAAAAACAAAGGATTAAAATCTACAAGCCAGTCAGGATTCAGTAGTAAAATAAACCCAAAAACAAAACACAAGTATTAGGATTAAAGACGACATAAGAGATGTAATGGTTTCGGACGGCCTTCAACTCTGAATGCCACTTGTTTTAGAAATGTCTTGTTTTTTTTCCCCCACCACAGCTTGCGCTAACTGTTAACAACCTAATGATACTTTGAAGTATGTCCGCTGTTTTGTCAGTCAACACAAATACCGAAAAGCAGTGCAGACAGACGATTATTACAGCAGGTCCTGTAAATAAGCAGGGGGAAAAAAAAAAGTTAAACAATTGTGGCTCACAAAACGGCATCACAGCGACGCACATAAACACGAGTGGCTCGTTGGTGAATGAACGCACCAGACGGTGACGGGATTCCAAGTCAACGACGAGGCAGCCGCCATGACGACGTCAAAACCAGCGGCAGCTTTCTGAGTTCACAGTCAAAATGTGCCTTTTTTTTTCCTTTAAAAATACGACTCTTCACAAAAAGAAATGTCACAGCAGAGTATGAGACTGAGACACCTTCATTTCTATTAAGAAAATCCGGATCCACAACTGCGGCTTCTGGCATGGGAGGAACCCCGAGGAGTCACAGACCCTACGCCAATGCGCTCGGCTAGGGAAAATGGGAGCTCGGCGACTGCAGCATGGACGCCTCCCCCCGGTTGTCGAGCTCGTTTTGAAGCCTGGTGAGGTTGGAGAGCTCCTCCAGCTCCTGGAACTGTCTGTCGGTCTTGTGGCTGACCAAGGAGCGGTAGAAGTGCACGGCGAAGACGATGAAGATCAGGCCGAAGGGGACCATGATGGACGTCGAGGTGATCGCAGCGGCCACGCCGGGCGAGACCGTGACATTGTTGGACTTGATGGGCTTGATGGGCAAAAACTTGACCCAGCAGAGGAGGACCACCTCGGCGAGGAAAAGCAACGTGCCGATGACAGTGGAAAAGGCCCACGCCAGCTCGATGTGCCGGTGCATCCTCTCGTGCGGCGACTCCTTCACGGAGTTGAGGTTGTGCACGTTGCTGACGGCCTCGATGTTGGGCAAAATGCAAGTGCTGACCATGAGCGCGAACAGGTGAACGGCCACGAGCACGGTGGTGCAGGCACTGAAGGCGATGAGGAGCTCGGGCGGGTAGGGGTAACTGTTGTCCAGCTGCACTTCCACCATAGCCACCTAAACAAAAACAAAAGGGAGGGAAACAGGAAACCATAAGGCACACACCTGCACTGTCATGTGCCTGAGTAATCCATGGAGGAGTCAGAGGATGGCTGAAAGAGGGGTATGTGTATGTTACCATAGCGAATCCGGAAAGCAGAGCTGATGTCCGGCTTGAAGCCTTCAGCTTGGCTCGGCTCAGGTACAGCTTTCTCCAGGACAGCGCCTGCAGCGAGTGCTCGTTCAAACTCATGTTGCGCCAATTAGGATGAAAATAAAAACACCGGCCGAGCAGCGCAGCTGTTTGTAGCTCTGGGGCTACAAGACCGGAAAGAACGACCGACTTATGTCCGCCGAGGAACCATTTAACTCCGCGTGCTGACAGGAAACTGACGAAGCCGTTCGCTTTTTTTTTTTTTTTTTTTTTTTTTTTTTTTTTTTACTTTTTTTTTTTTTTTTCTTTTTTTTTTTTATTTTACCACCCACAGTTTTCCTCTAGCATGGTGCGCCGCTGCTTTGCACCTTGAATTACCCAGAAGCCCGCGCGCGCGTGGAGTGCAACATCCGCGAGCTGTCAGCTGAATCTGTTGTGGGACTTTCGGCTCTTTTCCGGGATTCGACTCTTTTGGCTCAACCAAAACAAACAAACAAACCAAAAAAAGAGCCGAATCTTTCGGCTCTCGAACTTCTGCTCGCTCATCTGACCACTTCCTGTTTGCGCACGCGCATTTGCAGCATACAAAACGGCACTAAGCTTTATAATAAGTGAATATAACAATTTATCTTCTGCTGTTTCACATACAAAAGTGAAAACATAACAATTAATCACGTGGTGGCAAAATGAATCACATTTAGGAGTTTTTATTATTTTCAAATTCTCCATCTGAAAAGCTCTTTATTGGTATCAGGAAACCAAGCCCTACATTTAAAAAGGTGAATGCCTAAGCTTCACAACTTTATACGAAGGGATTTCCTGGCACTATGGCAGCCGACAGAGGAAAACAGTCAAATTTCAAAACAAATTACAAGAGTTATAAAACAAAGGATTGTTTCTGAAGACCATACATGTTTGAGAATCTTTAATTTAAAGGCAGATTATGCTGTTTTGGTTACTGGGATGGTTAGATAGTCTCATTTTTAAGCAAATCTCAATTACGATATAATATGTTTGCACTTTTTTGCCTTCATTCCCACTCATTTTGTCACACATGATTGTCAACATAACTGCACGTGGGCAGGGGAGAGCAAATTTGTCCATCTTGTCCTTTTTTCGGCAGCACTTAAACGCATGACATAAAACAGGTCCCCCAAATCATAAATGAAAACAAAGTGACATTTCCCATTGCACCTAAACAACGCCTTTAAGCTACCAGCACAGACACACAATCAGTTCACATTATATCCTCCTGTTGTATTCTTCTAAATTGTGATTTGTTGCTCCTTTTCATTTTGGAGCGAACACTCGTCGCCAAAAATGATGACACCACGTAAATAACACAAAGGTGTTCCAGGTTAGAAAGACTCCTCATCATGGCTGCTGTCTGTGTTTTTCAAGATTTGGCTCTTTTTTATTATCAAGTTAAAGGGGGACACAGATGTTGGCAGGTGGAGGCACCTCCTCACCAAAATGGATAAAAAAAAACCAAATGCCATGTTTGCTCTTGGCTATTAATTCTTTGCAATACATTAAAAGTAAAAGCGTAACTGCAAAGATTAGGTTAAACATTTATTGTTTATATGGAAGCCAGAGACAACTAGTTGATATCACTATGAAACTCATTAACTATTTGGGTTTAAGACAAGTTTGCTTGTTTTATGTTCAGTTATAAAAGTCAGACACGATAAAGTAGTTCCTCTCTTTTATCTTTTTTCTTAATTCTTGGAAAATCAATATTTACCACCCCATGCCTCAAGACTATAAAGACTTTAAAAATTAATCTGAACGCTGCTTTTTTTAAAAAACACAAAAAAAAACAGCCTAAAACGTTTGCATTAGCAATAAAAAAAAACGTGTTTTTTAATTTTATATTTTCTTTTCAACACGTAAAAGCGGCACGCGCTGACAAGGCGTGACGTTGTCCAACAATGTTTTGGTTCCTGGTGGTGACGTAACACACAAAAACATGGTTCCGTTGTTTTGAACCCGTAAAGCGTGCTAAGTGCTCCTTTCGCTTCACCCCGCGGGAGGATGCTTTCTCCGCACTAAGGGGCCGGGGAAACTATTCTAAGGGACGATGGCTCAGTCCGCGGACGCCTGTGCAGAATCCGGACGGAGGCTGGTGTGTACCGTCCGCCGTGTTTACGTTAGCGGGCTAATTAGTTAGCTAAGCTAACACGCTTGCAGCTGAGGAGCGTCGGGATATTTGTCATGACACTGAACCCTTTTTTAAGTTTGGGGAAACCAAAGCGACAGCGTTAGGTGTATTTTACGTTCGTTAACTTTTCCCTCAAAAAGCACATGCGGTAAACGTCGAGCTCTTGACAGTGGAAATCAGACAAAATGTTATAAATTGCTGAGGTATTGCCAGCAATTAGCTGCCCCCCCCCCCTCTCTCTTTTTTTCCACACACACACACCACCTCCCTTCGTTAAGCCTCGGTTAACGGCTGAAGCGCGAGACGTCACGTTTGTGGCGCTGCCATGGTAACGGAAGTGGCGCTATCAAAGAAATCTGAATATGCCCCCCCACAAACACACACCACCAAGTCCCGGTGCAGCCTTAAAGTTAGACTCGCTCGGTGCTTCTTCGGGCCTTTTTTTGTGTGGCACAGACTTTGTTGTCTTCATGTTGTTGTTTTGTTTTGTTTTTGTCACGTAAATGGTGTCGTTTTCAATGTCAGCGCTCCATCTGCCGGAGGATGTACGACGAGAACGAGGACCTGTCCGACGTGGAGGAGATCGCCAACATCAGGGGCTTCAGCGTGGAGGAGAAGCTCGCCAGCGACGGCTACGACGCAGACTTTGTCCACATCATGGAGGGCAAAGGTAGAGGAACCCGTCACTGGCCTGCATTAACCTTTCTTCATTTGCTGCCAGAACGTGTCACTAAACTGAAACACATGTGCCGCCCTGCAGACTTCACCTATGAATATGTGCAGAGGGAGGCCCTCAGGACCCCGCTCATTTTCAAGGAGACAGATGAGTTGGGGATCAGGTGAGAAGCCTTCTCTGCTTATTTCGTTTATTTTAATTTATCATCAGCACCAAAAGAAACGAGCGGCTGTTTTACTTTATGCTTTGAGTCTCTGCCGCAAGGCGTTAAACTCTTTACTTCTCTCGCAAAAGCAGATTGTAGGTGTACTGTGTGTGTTGCACAGGATGTAGGATGCTTTCTCTCGTGTGTAAGTTTGTGTTGCTTTACCCTAAACACTAAATGAAACGACTTGGCTGTTTCACTTTCTAACATTTAATCCTTAAACTCTTTGTGGATTAAAAAAGCAAAATCTTGTTCGCCTAATCAAAATGAAATCAAGCACTTTTTAAGAATACAACAATAATCTCGCTGCACATTGATTCTATCTGATTGTAGTTACTGATTTTGTTCTTACATATTTCTGATTTCCTGCCTTTGTTATCACCTAATTTTGCAGATTAATCTTCTCTTGATAACCTACTGTCTCCCAATTACAACCATCTGCTTTGAACGCTTTGCAACCTGTCACAAATCAGCCGACAGTTTGGCCGAGTTTCACCTTTTTCTCACGTTTTCACAGAATGCCCGATCCGGAGTTTACCGTCAGCGAAATAAAAGGACTTGTTGGTAAGTCGGCGGCTGCGAACGATCACATTCAAACACGTTTATGCAGCTAAAACTAAACCCAAAAAGCAGCAGCTAAGACAGCTAAAATAGTCACCACAATTATCATTTTTTTAATGCTGGATAACAAATCCCTTTGCCTCCTTGTAAGTTTATTTACGTGTCTTAAAAACCCAGTTTGCGATCTGTGCAGCAGAAACTGTTTGGAAAATGCAATAAGAAACATAATGTTTTGATGAGATTGTATTTACGAGGAGAAGAGACAGTTTTTGTTTGGAGTAGGAACATCCCAGGAAGTAGTAGAAGTGTTTTTTTTTGTTTGTTTGTTTGTTTTTATTTGTGGCAGATGCAAAAATCAGCATTTCTGCACTCATTTTTATCTTGGACTGATGGAAATAATGCACCGTTTTTATTTTTGGCTCAAATGAAGCTAGGAAAATAAACCACACATCTTCTGATCTGTTTGTTGTTTTTTTTGTTTTTGTTTCTGGTTTTATTTATCAGGTTAACAGTCGGTTTGACCTTTTATTTGGAAAAAACCCAGTGGTTTAAGCGCTCCCCCTGGTGGTGAAAACTGTGAATGACACCCATGACAGCTTATTCACTTGTTTTATTTATTATTATTATTTATATTTTTCTGCTGATGTTGATGCGATTTTGTTCATTACTTTGCAAGATCACATAATTTACCAGCTAATCATTATGTGACTTTTTAGGGAGTACAATGCATTTTTTCTGACAACATAGGGACAAATTGGAAATATGACTTGGTCTGTCCAGTTCCTTTAGTTTGCATTTTAAAAAAAGTATCAAATACTATTAATAGACTTACCTTTGACACAGTTTTCTGTTCCTCCTGCCACAAGTGGTGTTAACCTCGTTTGTTCGTTTCCTCCAGGCAGCCGGCGCTCCGTGGACGTCATGGACGTGAGCACTCAGAAGGGCTCTGAAATGAGCATGGCTCAGTTTGTCCGCTACTACGAGACGCCAGAGGAAGAGCGGGACAAGCTCTTTAACGTCATCAGCCTGGAGTTCAGCCACACGAAGCTGGAGAACCTCATCAAGCGGCCTAAAGTGGTAACTAAGCCTTTTCACACTCACGGACGCTCTGAAGCGTTCGGCAGAGGGCGCTGTGACTGAGGTGTAAACACGGTGTTTGGCTCGCTGTCACAGGTGGATCAGGTGGACTGGGTGGACAACATGTGGCCTCCTGACCTGAAACAAAGCCAAACAGAAGCCACTAACATTATTTCAGAGATGAAGTACCCCAAGGTGCAGAGGTACGGAGCTCTCTTCTCTGTTATATTTCAATCTGCGTGTGGGAAAAACAGATTATTAGAAGTACTTTCACTTCCTGTTTGTTGCTGGGCAGCATTTTTTTTTACAGAATAAAACAGATTTTACCTGTTGTGGTCTGATCGCTCCTCGTCAGTTTTTCTCCCTAAAAGACTTCATTTCTTTCTCCAGGTATTGTTTGATGAGCGTGAAAGGCTGCTACACAGACTTCCACATCGACTTTGGGGGAACCTCTGTTTGGTATCACGTGTTCAAGGGACAGAAAGTAAGTTTGTGCTCGTTCCTTCTCGCAGCGGCAGCCGACAATCTGACCTTTAAGCCCTCACGTGGCGTTTAACGGATCAAACAGAATGGAAAATTTGTAAAGTTAGTTTAAAAACAGTTGCTCGGTAACCGTCTCAGAGTTGATTTTGCTGCGTGAGGGCGCAGCTGAGAGCTGAAATCTGTTGATAAAATGTTTTTTTTTGTTGTTTTTTTTCTGTTAGGTGTTCTGGCTCGTGCCTCCAACCCCACACAACCTGGCCCTGTACGAGGACTGGGTCCTGTCAGGCAAGCAGAGCGACATCTTCCTGGGAGACCGAGCCGACGGATGCCAGAGAGTCGAGCTCAAACAAGGATACACCTTCTTCATACCGTCTGGTGCGCCAGCAGAGTCCATTTTCAAACAAACCAGATCAGTGGCCACCTGAATGGATAAACTTAGGTCTTTATTTATTTTTGTTGCACTTTTAAGGTTGGATTCATGCCGTCTACACCCCGGCGGACACGTTGGTGTTCGGAGGCAACATTCTGCACAGCTTCAACATTCCTATGCAGTTCACTATCCATGAGATCGAAAACAGGACGAAGGTGAAAAAAAAAAAAAAAATCAGTGTGTCCAGAGTAAAGGAGACATTTGGGACAGAAGAGCGTAAAAGTAAATCCTCTTGTCGTATTTCTTTGGATTCTATAATTAAAATGTTCACAGACGTTAAAACAAAATAGTCATGCCACAGCAGCATAGTTCTGTCAGTATTTGGTCCTGAAGCAGTGTGCAGGCCTTTACGTTGCTGTCCAAAATATTTAAATGAGAACGCAACTGATTGCTGCTTATGCTTATTTCTTATCCCTTAAACTTATTGTCAGTGTGCAGGTCTTTGGAAATGAAAGAAGCTGTTCGCATCGCTAAGAAATGCATAAATTTAAATTACATTTACGTTGTTAGATATTCTTACAAAAACGTCAGCAGCGATCAGCAAATCTTAGTTCCTGTAGAGACAGATGTTTTGCTCTCGTCTTCAGGTTCATTCCAAGTTTCGGTTTCCCTTTTACTACGAGATATGCTGGTACGTCCTGGAGCGGTACCTGAACTGTTTGACTAAGAGGTCCTACCTTATTCAGGAGATCCAGAGGGAGCCCGTCGGTGAGTAATAAGAACCCACGTTCAGAGCTGCTGGCATGACCGGAATATTGCAAACACAGGAGTGAAGTTTGTAAAGTGTTTCAGCTCTGATTATCATAAGGGACAGCACAGTTAAACATAGAGTTAATATATGTTATTTAAAAAAAAACACTCATGTGTCAGGGAAAATAATTTTTATACGGACACAGCGTTTCTGAATCAGTTTTTTTTTCCTCTGTGCATGGCATAGTTTTCAGATAGGTTTATGAATACAGCAACAATCTGTTAACTTACAATAATGAAAACTCTTGACCCTGTGAGTGAAAATCTGGACGTTTCCATCCATCATTTTCTTCCTCTTATTCGTTGTTGGGTCCCAGAGGCAACCCAGGAATCCCTCTCCCCAGCAACACTCTCCAGCTCCTCCTTTGAGGGAGGAGGATACATAATCCCTCCAGCCAGTTCTGGGTCTTCCTCTGGTTCTCCTTCCTGTATAAAATGACAGGAACCCCCCCCAGAGGCAGGCACCCACTCTGCATCCTAATTAGATGCCCGAGCCACCTCAGGTGACTCTTCTCTCTAAGCTGAGCCCGGCAGAGTAAACCCGTTTCAGCTACTTTCATTCAGAACCTCAGTCTTCTGGTTGTGACCCACGTCTTGTGACCACAGGTGAGGGTTGGAACGTTGCTGGACCAGGAAATCTAGAAACTTTGTCTTTCAGCTCAGCCCCTTCTTCACCACGACAGTACCCTCCAGAGAAGGAAACAAGGCAGCGACCGTTTTTAGTCAAAGTGTTAAATATGTCCCATTTTATCATTTCAGACGATGAAGCGAAGGCAAAGACAGAGAGCCCTTCCTCTGACTCCAGGAGTCGGGACACAAATGAGGATTCGTGCGGACCTCATGTCAGGGACGACCAGGAGGAGAAATCCGACCGGGCAGCCGAGGACGGCTCCCGCTCGCCCGATAACGCCAAGGCCCCGCTCCTCAAATCGGTTTTATCCGTCGACTCCGAGGACAGCTGCAACCCCAGCTCCACCTCGCTGGATTTCCCCAAAACCCCCTCGGACTCTCCGGCGTCGGAGTCTCCGAGCAGGTGGACTCACCTGACCCAATTCGAGCTGGTCGGGCTCAGGACGCTGATCGAGAAGCTGGAGTCACTGCCCGAGAACAAGAAATGCGCCCCAGTGGGAATAGAGAACCCTCAAGCTCTCCTGGAGGATATGAAGGTAAAAAAGAAAAAGAAAAAAGAAAAGACAAGTTATAAAAAGTAGAAACACTGTGCATTTTAAAATTTTGCCCGTTGCTGTTTAGGCCGTGTTGAAGGAACACGCCGACGATGACCCAAAGTTAGCCATCACTGGAGTTCCTGTGGTGTTCTGGCCAAAGAAAAGCCTGAAGGTAACAACTTTTCTTTTTGTGCTTTCCTTCGTGAAAACATCCGAGCCGTTCAGATGATCTCATTCACCCTTTGCTTAACTTGACAAATGAAGCAACCATTAAAACCACTGACACGTGGTGAATAACATCGTTAGAAGTGGAATTATGATGTTATTATAAACCAGGCATTCACAATTTAAAGAAATTATATCTTTAAAATAGTTTTTTCTTTTAATCTTTATACAATAAAAAAAAACATTTTTTTGTCTTCAGGATCAAAGTAAGCTTCTCTGTTGACTTTTAGCTACTTTTATTATGAATTAAAGCCGTAATATTCGTTGTCAGAGCAGGTACAGATGCACTCAGGTTGTTCATCACAGACTGAATTGAGGGTTAAAAAAAAGTTAAAATGTTTTTGCTAACGCGTGTGCGTGTTCCATCAGAAATCTCATGTTGCCGACGTGCTCCTTTGCTTTCCAGAAAGATATTTTTTCGGTCAGCATAAAAAAAAAAAAGCCCTTCGTTATCTAAGTGAGTGCCACTCTGAGCGAATGTGCTCTTTTTGCTGCACAAAGTACCCTCTCAGATAAAGAACGTGTTAAATGGTTTTATCAGTTGGAAACACGAGCAGGTCTGAAGTGGCTTTGCTGTTCCTGTACCCTTGAGCCGAGCCGTGAGTCAGAAGTGTGAAAATCAAAGATTTACTTATTCTGCAAAATGTTAAAAAAAAAACAAGAAGCAAACCTCCTACACTTTTATTAATACAAATATCTGGATCTTATTGCCTTTTTGTAGTAGATTTTATATATGCTCAGACAATAACCTGTCTGACTCACTGTTTTGTTTTTAAATATATATATATATATATATATATATATATAAGTAGGTTTGTTTTTCTCTGAATAAACAAATACAGGTTATAGGAGGCCAAGAAGCCTCAACAGGAGGTTGAAGAATGAGATCTGTGTCACATGAATGTAAAGAAATGAAGCCTGCGCAGGTCACTGTGGTCGGGACGCCGGCTCACCCCCACCCCCCACCCGTCCCCTGAAAGGCCAGCTGCTGGTCGCGGGGCCTCTTTGTGCTCGCCTTTTGTAATGAGATGCCATCTGGCTCTGTTGGCTGCGCAGAGACGTGCGCTCCTCTCCCTGTGATGCTCGTAATGAATATGATAACACCTTTGCTGCTGCTCCGTCCTGATTGGACGGAGGCAGACACCCCCCCTCCCTCCCTCCCTCCCTCCCTTCCAGTGCACATTCTGGTGCACAGCCCGCCTCGCATTGGCTCCGCGCTCCCCGGCGACGCCCCTTACACCCCGGGAGTCGATTCATATTAATGAGACGAGCTTGTATGCGCTTTCTACATCTGCTTGTGGTATTGTGAAGCTTCGGAGCAATAGGGAGGGCTGTAGGCCTGACAGGAGTAGCAGGAGTAGAAGGAGGAGGAGGAGGAGGAGACTGCAGCCATGTCAGTTTGCTGTGAGCTGGACGGCGTCTGACAACAAGCCATGGCCATGTCGTTGAGCGCTGATGATGAGGACTACGACTCAGACTCGGAGCAGGTTAGCACACTGACACCCAGCAGGGCAGGCGTGGCGAAACAACCACAGGAATGTTTGGCGTTATCGTAGAGTGCAACATCACAGGACAGGAAATGGAGCTACCTTAAAGACAAAAGCATTGACTCAGTGCCTAATCTCAGATTTGAGTCTGTTGGTGTGTGACACAGAGCATGATCGTTCAGGACAAGGAGATATTTTTATTATCAGGACTTTGTTATGATCGGGTCATGAGTCATTTTGTGGTTTGAATTTTTTTTTTTTTTTTTTAAATATGTAATGCTCATAAAATAATCAGTAGAAAAAAAGCTTATTATGGAGCATTTAACTTTATAAACACAGACATTTAAATTGGGATGGAAGACAGCAGCAGGTGCCATTAATCTGTTCTAATTTTAACAATTTCTCCTGCCACATTGCTCACCTTTGAGCCACACCCCCTCGCATTAAACATCTGGGAAAAAAAAAAAGATTGCTGACTGCAGCTGAATGAGTTCATCACAAGACAGCTTTTAAGTTGTCGACACACCTGTTCTGGGAGTCAAAGTGGGAAAAGTCTGAACGTCCACACTGAGCTCAGTCTCCCCCCCCAATCAGGATCAATCTGAGCAACCGTTTCATGAATTTACTGTTTTGTTTTTAATCGACTGGCGCTCTTACAGCAGGTTTTGTCGTAGTTTGATGCTTGCTTCCATATTTTTTTTTTCTCCAGTCGGTTTCTAAAAGAAGACAAGTCATTCATCTTTCTGGCACTGAGCTTGGATTATTAAACAAATGTCATTAAAGACTTTTAGATGCCACAGTTTTCTGTGTTGCTGCCCGTTTTGAAGCCTGTGTTCGTTCCGTTTTGTCTTAAGTGTGTGTGTGTAAAACAAGCATATCCTCACTAGGTCAGTGTTTTCCAGCGGATTGAGATTTTAAAGTTGTTGAAACAGTTATCTGTGCCGTTCAAATATGACAAACGTACGATTGTACGTGCTGTGAGGAAGATACTCGACAGCTTGGAGTGTCTGTGTCTTTGGAGACGTGCTGATTAAAGCCGAGACTTCGGTGCCGTCAGGATGTTTTGTCATTCATTTCTGTGTGCCAGAAGGATATCTGCTTTAGAGATCACCCACTTATCTGCCAGTGGGGGGGGGGGTTTATAGGAGGTTGGGGGGATCAATCAGTAGTTTTTCCTCATTTATTTGTCTCTTGCAGCTGCAGTTTTTAATAAGTGAGGGTGAACATTAGGAAACGGAGCCGATCGCCGGGATTATTCACTCGAACTTGTTTTGTTGACGCTCCTCCAGATATGGTTAAAAACCAGGATGCGATGGCTTATTCGGGCTCATTTCAGCGTCCCTCCTGTTGTTAATCCCCTTGAACCCCCTCCTCCTGAACGGTCCAGTGCAGACTGAACAAGCTCTGCCCCCCCCCTCCATCCTCTAATCCCGTCTGTGCCAACCCCACAACATCTGACTGTTTTATCAGTGGATTTGTTTGCAATACGCCTAAGATTTCACACACTCACTTTTGTGTCTGTCAGAGGCTCCCGTTACAGTGCTCATTGGTTACAAGTATGTGTGTGTCATACACTGTTCTGTTAGGGAATGGGATGTGGCTGTTGCTATGCTGACACTGGGAAAATCTGCACTGCCGATGTAACTAAAGAAATCCAATCCTCATTTCCAAGAGCTGCAGTGTTTTTCACCTCCTGCTCCGGTTTATTTCATCTTCCTCTCTGCGGCTCATTGTCTCGTGTGTGTGTGATGGTTGGCAGTGTTTTGCCATTTGTACAAAAAAAAACAAAAAACAAAAAAAAACTACACACTTTGCCGTGGTTTGGCTCTGAGCCGGCGAGGGAGCAGAGCAACGTTTTTAACGGAAACAATAACGAAGCCGATCAAAGACACCTAATCTCCCGCTCGTTTTAAGTGGAGCACATTTGATAATCTGCGCCGCTCTGTGTCAGTCCCTGCGATCCTTCACACAGAACAATGGTTTCTTCAGCGGGCATGTGTGAAATGTAGTCAGAAGTGCAGCTTCTCTTTGAAGGAGAGAAACGCAACCCAGTGAGATGCTAAATTTGGAAGGCTGCCTTCAGGGACAGTTCTGATGTGTTTGTTTGCTCTTGTCCTCTGTCCTGTAGGTAGGAAGAATGTCTACATGCCCAGAAGGGTCCGATCAGGTTCGCTTTCTGTGGCTAGAAATGGATTTGTCTGTGTTAAGAAACTATTATCCTACAGATGAAATGATCAAAAGAATAAATGCCAGCTAGATTTATTAGAGCTTGTGAGCTTCTTACTAATGACACACTTTTCACTTTTTATGATGATTATTGCTCCCCAAAGGCAAAGAGGATTGTTTCTGCCTGTGTTTGTGTGTTAGCAAAATATCTCATGAACCACTGGACACATTTGAATGAAACTCTCAGATATATGTTTCATTTTGTGTAAGGGTGAGCCATAAATTGACACAATGAAGCTAAATCTTAATGCTCACGTTTAAGGTACACGTCGCATGGCTGCAGTATATCAACAAGCAAAATATTTGTCAGCTTCTTGGGTTTTTTTTTAAGACACTTGACACCGTATCCCCTTCATCCTTTTCCAGCCTCGGCCTCCCAACCGGTCGAAACCTAAAATGGCAGCATCTCCTGCGTCGGCGGTCAAGCTGTCGGCCAGCCGGGGAACATCTGGTGCCAGGAGGAGGAGGACGCGCTGTCGAAAGTGCGAGGCGTGCCTGCGCACCGAGTGCGGCGAGTGCCACTTCTGCAAAGACATGAAGAAGTTCGGCGGGCCGGGCCGCATGAAGCAGTCCTGCATCATGAGGCAGTGCATCGCTGTGAGTACAGGCCGCCCGTTTTCTTTTGGTTGCTGCCTTATTTGATGCTTTTTGATTGGCTGACACAGACATTTTCAACTTGTCCATTCATAAAAAGACAAACCTTGGCTTTCAAAAGCTTGCTAATTAACTTTGTAATCACAGGATTTCCAGATAGTTTTGACATTGCCATGACGTGACTCCTCCTGAGTCTTTAACTTTACAAACCTTAACTTCAAAAACAACAAATAAAACATCAGTCAGTCAGCTTTGAAAGCAATTATCACCCACTGCCCTATAAGGCAAGCCATTGTGTAATTTATCTGTGCAAGTGTGTGTGTTTGTCTGTCTGTTAGCAAAATATCTCATGAACAAGTGGATGGATTTGAATGAAACGGAAGCAATCATTGGACGTGCATCTACAACTGATTAATTTTTGAAGTCAGCCTTATTCAAGATGGCCACTGCATCTGTTCGACCTTAGCCTACACAATAATGTCTACAACTTTCACAGATATTAAGCTGAAACTTGGAGTGGTAGTGGCTGAGCGTCATCTCCAACACATGAGCTAAGCGCTGACAGATTGTGTGTCAACTTTGTTTTAAAACTTTTTGCCTTCAAGGCAGGTGGCGATATGTGTTCCCTGAAGAAAAAATGAAAATATTTTGTTTTCGTGCAGAGTTAGGACCACTGTTTCCTTGTCAACCAAACCGGACGTTTTGGCTGCTTCATATTTGGCTTTTTGACAGAACGTTTTCTACACTTTTAAATAATTTATAATGGTGTTTTCCAGTACACGTATGATGTGGTGCCGGATACTTCCTGACTGCCACTTGATTTTTGAATAAAACGAATCCTTCACCTAATCTTCGGTTTTCGATGTGCTCATGTCACAGTGAGGTAAATATCTGCATGTTTGAAAGAACTGCTGCAGAGGTGACACAGGTAATGAAGCCAGCAGCAGCAGGTGAAGAGGAGCAGTAGTATATCAGTGAAGACTCTCTATCATCCAGGTCACTGCCTGTCTCTGGGCTGAAGAAAGGCTGCTCAGCTTGCTTTGTGCCTTGATGACTCACCTTCTCACTCTCACCTGAAATGCTTCTTCAGCAGCAGAGGCTCCGTTTCTCTTTCAGTACGGCGGACAGAGGCATGCTGAGTAACTGAGCTGCTTTATGCTCAACAGATGACGATGAAAGCTCACTCTGAATGTTGCACCACTATAAAAAAAAATTAAAAAAACCACGTGGCCGTCCCAGCATTGTTCTATACCTGGCTTTTGTGATGTTGTGCCCAACTTTTAAGATACCTTAAAAGCCTTTGTCCTCTTTCAATCATGCCTCCTGTAGTTCTCTACAATGGGAAACTAAATACAAGCTTTTAGAGAGTTCAACTTTTTCCCTAAATAAATCTCATTACAGTGTCTATTAATATTTTGACCCTTTGTTATAACGTGCAGACCTGAGGTCTGATGCATTAGTGGTCTCCATCATCCTAAAATGGAGGAAATTTGAAACCAGCAACAGACTTTATTGATCTGACTGAGTAATCAGGAGCAAAGGGCCTTGGTCAGACGAGTTGCCAACAGGCCAATCATGGCTGTGAATGGAAACCACAGTTGTTGTGTTTTCCTCACAAAAGCACAACCATTAATGCAGCAGTTCTCCAGTAAAAAGGCTCGGGGTGGTCTGCTGGGAGTGTGACACACAGCTCCTTATTAACTCCCAGGCCACAAAAACCATGATCCTCAGGTCTGAGAAAGAAATTGTTTGGCCACGATATTCCTACAATTAGACACAGTTATGGCAACACCAAGATCGAGGCTGTGAATATGAACCGATCCTCCTGATTCACGGACATGCGGATCGGTAGAACGGTTGTGAACTGATGCAGTTTTCAGATTAAATCATAGCTGAATTGGTTTATTATGTTTTAGCACCCATGGAATCTGATACAGTTAATTCTCAGATGAAAAACAAAGTTGCAGAAAAGTTGATAAGGTGGAGTTCTGTTTGCGTGTGAAGAATGTGTCTCGTGACGGTTCTTTCCTTAACAGTACGTCTCTTCTTCTGGTTCCAAACCCCGCTGTTTAGACGAATTATGATACCTACTGTTTGCGAGGAGAACTGCAGTGTCGTCTCAGTTCTTGCTGCTCGCGTGTCTTTAATAAAGTGGATTGGTGGCAGAGTATTGGAATGGATATATCAGTGATGAATAACCCTCTTTTTCTTTCTTTGACTGCTAAAAATCTCCTGAATCGGAGATTGCAATGTGCAATGTTATTGTTAAATATTGCACACTTGTGACCCACTCTTTCCTCATTTTTTTCTTCTGTCATCACTGTGTTTTAAACCAGGGCATCAAGGCAGAACATGAATGCATGCTGCTTGAAATATAAATGATTCAGTTCAGTCCAAGCAGCACTTTGCGATATTGATATTGCGCCCACTGATACTGCAATAGATTGTGCAGCCATATTTATGATATCGACTTACAGCAAGTACACTCCAAACAATACGCTCAAGTAACTAGTCTTGTTGTGTCATCTGGAAAGGAATTAGGCAGAGGTACAGAGTGATTTGTTGCTGTTTTGTTCTCCACAGCCTGTTTTGCCCCACACAGCCGTGTGTCTCATCTGTGGCGAGGCTGGAAAAGAGGACACGGTGGAGGACGAGGAGGAGAAGTTTAACCTGATGCTCATGGAGTGCTCCATCTGTAATGAGATTGTTCATCCTAACTGTCTCCAGGTAAGCTGCGCGGTTTTAACAAGCGGCGTTCTCAGAGCTGTTGAGCGGGCGTTCCTTACAGTGCCCTGCGTGTGATCGTTTTGTTCAGGTCAAAGATTCGAACGGATTGGTCAACGACGAGCTGCCGAACTGCTGGGAGTGCCCCAAGTGTAACCACGCAGGAAAAACTGGGAAAGTAAGCATCAATTTTTATCAAATTGAGGAATTCCCTAAACAGACGACGTCACTATTTACAGAGCCAGAGGAATAAAGTTGTCCTCTCTGTTTTTCTAAACTTTTGGCCACAAAGCAAAAAAGGGGGCCAGGCTTTAAGTACGCGTCAAACCTCCCCGGCTCCCTCCTTAAGGAGCCGCGCTTGATCCGGGATCCGAAGGAGGAGCCCGACCCTCTCGCCGTGGCGCCGTCGCCCGTTGCCGCTCTGACGACCCCGTCTGCGGTGAAAAGAAAGGCGGAGCGGGAAGCCGTCCCCAAGAGGAACGACGAGGAGCCTCCGAAGAAACGGCCCCCCCTGCTGTCCCTGGACAGCGTGCCGCGAGCAAGACTCGATGACAATCCGCTCAGGAAAAAACGGAAACTGTTTGACACCAACGAGGAACCTGTCTTAGTGAAAAAGAAGGTGAGACTGTCGTTTTTTATGTATGTCTGTTTTACTAAAAACACGAGTGAAGGGTGTAGTTTTATCATTTCTTCTGCTCCACAGCAGCTGAACACAAAGCTAACATCGCTCTAATCATATTTCCTGACTCTTTTGCACGTTTTGTTGCTCTCAGCTCCTATAGAGACTTCCCAGATTGTGACTAAGCAGCCATTAACATGTCGGTTAATCATCGTCCACTCCAGTTTCCACAGGGGTTCTTAAAATATACTCCAAAGAATTTTTGTTTCAAGTAGTTTCCATTTGGAGCCAAGATCATAATGTGCTCTTGTTTTCAAGCTTTACTTCATAGCTCAGCTCATTACATTTAATTAACTTGTTATTTAACTCGCAAAAAAAAAAAAAAAAAAATTGACACCAAAATTACCACAAGAGGGATTCAGAGTACCACAAGTGGTACTTGTATCACAGTCGGAGAACCATGGTTTCTGGCTAATTCTCACATGTCCCCACATGTGCCTTTCTCAAACTCAGAAGAGAGCATACATTTTTATATGTGACTCTTTTTAGACTTGTTGAAAGAAACACTTTTTTTTTTGGTTCCGAATTTCCTTCAAAAACATTTTCCATGCAAACGTCACCAGCAGCACAGCGAGCCCGTTCAGCTGTCTGACAGCAGCTGTAGTAAAACCTGTTCATGAGAATGGTGATGATATACTGAACGGTTTGTGTGACCACATGGAGGTCGCTTGTTGTGGTTGTTGGTTGTCTTATATCATATTTTCCACAAAAGCACAAAAGGAACGACCCTAAAGCAGCATCTTCAGTATCTGATGAGGTAAAAATTAGTTTATGGCCAAAAGACTCAGCTTAAAATGTAAACAGAAGATTCATTTTTCCTTGTTTTCATAGCCTGCTGCTGAAGGCAAAAGGGCAATAATGTTTTAACTGTCTGTTATCAAATGTATATGTATTAAATACTTTTTTCATGCTGGTACCCTGACTGGTATGGCTTTAGGAGATAATTATTGTCCTTCTACTCTTTTCTAGAAAAAGCTCTCGAAACCAGACGATCCGTTCAGCTTGAAGCTGTTGCGGCACATCAAGGCCGAGAACGATCATGGCGACGAAGATGAGGAGCAGGAGGAGCACGAAGAAGACGGGCTAACCCCGGACCGGACGCACTTCAGGGAGAGAAGCGAGTACGACGATGAGGCGCAGGAGGAGGATACAGAGGAAGAGGAGAATGTCTCAAAGGGGAGAGACAGCAGTGCGGAGGACAAAGCCAAGGTGCTGATAAGTCCCCTGCTGAGAACGTCCTCGGCCAGAGAAAGCGATCATTCGTCGTCCAACTCCCCCAGAGCCGGACCCAGCAGCGAGTCGGGAGACGTCCACGAGCGGAGCGCCGCTCAGCTCAAAGCTCGCCACCAGCGCCGACGTCTTTCCAACAAAGGGGCGAGCAAAGAATTCAGCCCGGAGCTCATCAAGACAGAGGACTTGAAAAAGCACGCTGCAGAGAGGACGGAGAACAACTCGGCCGCTCACCATCGCAGGCAGCTGAAGAATGAGGACCCCGTGACCAATCAGAACTGTAAACCACTAAAAACAGAGGACTCAGCCACGAATCCGGGCCGTAGAGCCCTGAAAACGGAGGACGATGTGGTGAATCACCACAGACAGCCGCTGAAAGCAGAGGACTGTCTGACCAATCAGAACCACAGTGCGGTGAAGCAGGAACCTCAGAGCGACGCGGACGAGCAGAAGCCCAGGTGGCCTCTCAACAACGGCAGCAGCGATCTGGGTGACTGGCTGAGGCACAGGGGGCGGGAGGTGAACGGGATGCCGCGGGCCTACTCCCCGCTCAGCTGGAACAGAAGCCCGCCGATCTGCCCCCGCCCGCTCCCCTGCCGGTCGCCGCCCAAATGCATCCAAATGGAGCGCCACGTGATCCGACCCCCGCCCATCAGCCCCCCGCCCGACCGCCTGTCGCTGAACGACGGCGAGGCGCACGTGATGCGGCGAGAGACGTGGCTGAAAGTCTTCAGCCACCTGACTCACAAAGATCTCTGCATCTGCATGCGGGTGTGCCGGACGTGGAACAGGTGGTGAGTAGCGGGTGAACCGAGCCGCCGGAGACCTCCGAGCCCGGTTCTGATGGCCGTGTCTGCTGTGCCTCTCGTCAGGTGCTGTGACAAAAGGCTCTGGAAGCACATCAGTCTGAACCGCTGTAAGTCGATCACACCTCTCATGCTGAGCGGCATCATCCGGAGACAGCCAGTAGCGCTGGACCTCAGCTGGACCAACATTTCCAAGAAACAGCTCAGCTGGCTCATCAACAGACTTCCTGGTAAATAAATTCAGTCGACAAAATGTGGTTTTGTGGGGGAATATTTAAGCAATACGCTTAGAAGTTTTATGTATTTTGGTGTTTTTTTTATCACAGCATCTATAGATTTAAGGTTCACCGAGGCTACGTTCACACTTTTCTTTTGATGACGGCTGCATGTGAATCCTCCTCAGCAGCTACCACAGAAAAGAAGAAGAGTCTTTACTGACTGAAGGGTTCCTCTCTCCCCCCCCTGCAGGTCTGCGGGTGCTGCTCCTGTCAGGGTGCTCCTGGGTGGCCGTCTCTGCTCTCTGCACGTCCAGCTGTCCTCTCCTGCGAACGCTGGACGTTCAGTGGGTCGAAGGACTGAAGGACTCCCAGATGAGAGACTTGCTGTCGCCGCCCACGGACAACAGGCCAGGTACCAGAACATCAGGCGTTTTAACAGGTTTTTAGGTTTTAGTTGATTTCAGATGCAGCAAACGTCCTTTATTTCTTCCTTTGGACACAGAAACACGTGTTTGTAGTTTAGATTTAATGTTTCTTTGTTTTACTTACGAAGGAAAGTCATTTTATCAGACAAACCACTAACCAGCTACAGTAAATCTTCACTTTCTTCTCTTTACTTTTTGTTGTTGTTGTTGTTGTTGTTGTTGTAGGTCAGTTAGACAACAGGAGCAAGCTGCGTAACGTGGAGGACCTGCGCCTGGCGGGGTTGGACATCACGGACACGTCTCTGCGCCTCATCATTCGCTACATGCCCCTGTTATCTAAGCTGGACCTGAGCTACTGTAACCACGTCACGGATCAGTCTGTCAACATCCTGACTGCTGCAGGGACGACGACCAGAGACTCCCTCACCGACATCAACCTGTCAGGTACGAGTCCGTCCTCCCGTCCACTCGTGTCTGAATCCTGCCGTCTCTGCGTCTCTTACCTCATTAATCAGAGACCTCAGGTTGTGACAGAAGTACAACCTAGCACTGATATTGATAAAAGTGGGGTTTGTTTGTGTTTTAGGGCTTTTTTGTGCTTCGTGTAAATGAAAAGAATATTGGAGTAATCCAGAAATGATATAAGTCCTACTCTATAATTTAAAGAAATGAGAGATGAGAAAAAAATTTAAATATATTTTTCAGATTTATGCTTATTTTTAAAATTTAGTACCAGCAGTGTTTGCAAAAAAATATGAAAAGGAGCTAGGCAGATCTTTCTTTTGGCACACAGCGACCATGTCCACTTTTTGACTGTTAGCATCAATTACAGCCAAAAAAAATAAAGCTATTAGCAGTCTGTCTATCATTTCATTTTGTTTCTGGAAATCATCTCAAGACCCCAAAGTTCATATTTTGACCTCAGCTTTGGGAATATAACATCTGTAACACATTTATAGCAGCAGGGGTAACGCTGATTATAGGCCGATTTTTGAGCAGGAGAATTTACCATCCAGACATTTTTTAGGGATGTTTTTTTTCTTCAGCCGGTCCGCCTGTAGACACCCCCTGTAACATTTAACATATCGTGAAACAAAAAGAGCTCTGAACCTTTAAGCAGCTGAAAAATGGTCAAACACAGGAGAACTCCTGAAACACTTTTAGCCATCGAGCTTTTGGGTTAATTTTCTCCCCGCGGGGCCGATGAACCCACGCTGGCGAACCCTCTCTGCTCCGTCTGGTAACTCCTCTCCATCCTGTCCCCCCCCCCTCCCGCAGTCTGCAACCGGGTCACCGACCAGTCGCTGGCCTTCTTCAAACGCTGCGGGAGCATCTGCCACATCGACCTGCGCTACTGCAAGCAGGTGAGCAGGGAGGGCTGCGACCGCTTCGTCGCCGAAATGTCTGTCAGCGTTCAGTTCGAGCTGATCGAGGACAAGCTGCTGCAGAGAATCAGTTAGGACCGAAAACCACCGTCCACATGGAGGCAGCAGACACAAAGACGAGAAACTGAAGGAAGCCTGTAGATCCAGAATGTAAGAAAAAAAAAAAAGGAAATCTTGTCAAGAAGTGGCAATATTACCCAAAACGTTCCGCTGTTGCACCTGTTTTATATGTTATTTATTCCTGAACTGTTTCTGGATTATATCCCAGCTATCTCTTGGTGTTTATATACTATTTTCTGTTCCAATGCAAACTTTATTGCATTATAGATGAATATTTTTGTATCAGAAAGTGTTTCATACGTTTATGTGCAGCATAAAATGCACTGATGTACAGCATCACGAGGCCAAGATCCATATTCGTTTGCAAAAGTGTCATTATGGTGACGTTTTTAGACTTGATTATATGTGCCTGAACCTTTTTTGTGTTTTACGTTGTTGTTTTTTTAAACAGACAAAGGTACGGTATATTTTGTTTTACATATTATTATTCTAACCCGTTTGGATGAGAAATACTGTGTAACGTAGTTGAAAGACTTCAGAAAATTTGCACTCATACAGAAAATACATGAATGTACTTCCACATACGCTCTAATGTACAGTGTAAAAAGCATATTTTTTCACCACTAAAATGTTTTGCTATATTTCCAGAGTAATTTTACTAACTGCTTGTGTTTGACTGAGTTTCCCCCGCCGTCCCTCTGCTGGAAGGGACGGCGTTTTAAGCTCTGCATGCAGCGACAAAGTGTTTACATCCATCAGTGGATTTACTAATACTTTACCATTCAAAGTATCTGTTTTATGCTTTTAGCCCTTTATGTCATGTAAAGTGCAGTGCTGAGTTGTGCAAAAAAAAAACAAATAATAATAATTAGCAAAGCCAAAAAATAAGCTACTCTATTGTCCGAATCCTCAATCAGTCAACTTTAATATAAAGTGAATGAGCCAGTATTTTTTATTTTTTTTTCTTCTTTGTTGCAAAACTGGAATTATTTTGGATTTCAGTCTTGTTGATTCTAATTTTCTTTAATATAAAACATCTCAAAGTGACTCTAAACTATCTTCTAGAAAACTCCAGACATGTAATACTCACAGAAATAATGTGCTTTTTTTATGACGAAAAAAAGGGATATTATTTGTGCAAATGAGAGTTGATTTCTTTTAGATTCCACTGAAAAATCTAATCTTTTAACACATGTTGGTGTAACTTTACTTTATTTACCTGTAAGAAAAAAAAAGAATTCTGTCTTTAATCTCAGAATTCTAAATTTAAATTCAGAATTCTGAGATTAAAGTCAGAATTCTTTTTTTTTCTTTTTCGGTGGACCTAATCCTCTTACGTACAGTCCTTCAAAATTTGAATGTTTTTATTTTTCTGTTGGAAGATGTTTTTTAAAAAAAAAAAAAATTCATCTCTGGAGCTACTTAAAAGCTTTTCCATATTTCTCAATCTTTTATTGTTTTTTATTTTTCTGTGTCACTTCTGAATACGAGTCCATGTTTTACACTTCAGTGGGAGAGTTTACTATAAAAATTCACCTTTTTTTATTATTAAAAGACTGTCTTCACAAAGATATTTAGTATATGACTTCAGATCTATCTGTACAAAATGTACATGTAAAGCCTCTAGGAAAAAGTCAACCTTTGAGATAATAAATTCATTTTAAACACTGAACTGTGCATTTGCTCGTTTGGGCTTTTCTATTTCTTTAATAAAAAAAAAACAAAAACAAAAAAAAACCACACGATTCAAACAGAAAACTGTTCAGATCTTTGTTTTTTCTTCCTTAAAGTGAATTCAAACCACGCTTCACATGAAATGAAAGTCCAAAATGAAGAGTTTCTGGTTTGTAATACTGCATTTTTATTGAATCTCATAAATCATCTTCTCCCGTTAACCAAAAATAAAAAGGTTCAACATTCAGAATATAAACATCTGCGACTATGAGTGCTCCCAGTCGGTTAACGCCGTAGCTGCCTGTGAACGACATCTTGGACAAACAGCAGCTGGAACAAAGTGACTCAGAGTTTAAAGTGTTCGTGACAGAAGAGCGATGACCTGAAGCAGACGACGAGAAAAGAAAAAAAAGTGAGACTCATCTGACCAAAACCAACAGGAATACATTCTACATTCTGCAAAACAGTTTTATTATTATTATTAATAATCATAATTACTGGAACAGTAAACTATGTTTCTCCCAAGTAAATGGAAAAATAGATTTATTTTTTATCAGTCAACAACCGAAGCTACAAATGAGATTCACCGCACAGCAACTGGAGTTTGTTTAAACACAAGTTAAACAAAAAAAAATAAGAAACAACATTTTAGTGACATCGATTGAACTGGATCGTATGACACGAGGGAAGAGTTTTTTTTTATTTATTTGCATAACGAGTTAAAGTGCAACCCCAATCCTGAGGAAGTGGGGACGTTGTGTAAAATGTAAAGAAAAACAGAACTCAGATCATTCACAGCCAAATGTTGAAAACTGGAAATTTGTAGTGTTTTGGGGGGAATTAAAAGGTAAATTTTGAATTTGATAGCAGCACCACATCTCAACAAAAGTTGTTCCAGGTCTATGTTTCCCCCTCTGTGGAGCATCTCCTCTTCTTCTAACATCAGTCTGCAAACATCTGGACCTGAGGAGAGCAGCTGCTGGAGGATTTAGAGGGAACGTTGTCCCATTCTGTCTGTGGAGGATTCCAGCAGTTCTTCTTTGCTGGATATTTTTTGTTCCATGATGTTTTCAGTGATGAGCGGTCTGGACTGCAGGTGGGTCGGTTCAGCTCCTGGACTCGTCTGCTCTGAAGCCGTGCTGTTCTTATGGATGCGGCAGCAGTCTTCCTTAAAACAGACGTCATCTGGATGGGAGAACATGTTCTAAAACCTGGATGTTTTCTGCATTGATGGGGCCTTTCCAGATGCGAAGCTGCTTACGATGCACCCCCATACCATCAGAGAGGCAGTCTCTACATCGATAACAGCCTGGATGGTCCCTCTTTCTTTAGTGGCGTTCATGGTTTTCAAAAAGAATGCCAAGTTTTGATCCATCTGACCTGAGAACAGTTCTCCTCTTCGCCTCAGTCCGTTTTAAACGAGGTTTGGTTCAGAGAAGACGGCAGCGTTTCTGGACGGTGTTCACACCTGGCTTCTTCTCTGCCTGATAGAGCTTTAAGCAGTGAGCTGTGTTTACAGACAACCATCTGGAGGTGTAAACGTGATATGTTTACTATCTTTCATTTTGAATAAAATATGGGTTTTTGAGATTTGGAACTCACAGCATTTTGTTTTTTATGCACAACGTCCCAACTTTTTTCGGACTAGGGGGCCGTAAAATGCGTCCACCTCTGCCTCCGTCGGGGCGAGGAATATTTCGTAGGACGACTTAACAAAAAAAAAAAAAAAATTAATCCTGATGTCACTCAGAGAAGGGGAAGTAGCACCTGTTTCCTACCTTAAAGAGCTGTCATTAAAAAAATAAAATAATAATAAAAGAGCTAAATCAACCCCAGCCACAGTGAAACGTGGTTAGAAAATAATGGAAAAAACAAACAAACCAAAAAAAACGTGTTGTGGATGAATTTGGTTTCACACAGTAACAGGAATGTGTATCAGCAGAGTAGAAATGTGAAAAGCAGTCAAATCTCAGTTTGTTTTTTGTTTCCGTGAACACACTTCACCTAAAGCTCATTAAAAAAAGAAAACAACAAGAAGAAACCGTCACACCAAGTCTGCTGGTTATGAGATGCACATTGTGAGATCTTAACCAAATATCTGCTGAAGGCATGTTGTTTGGCACCCTACACGCTCCTGTGAGTGCGTGTGTGTGTGTGTGTGATGACTCAGCGCATGTCGTGCTCGGACTGACAAATAGATTTTTTTTTTCTAAAAACACATTATTTATTTGTTGTTGTTGTTTTTTTGTTTTTAAATCTCTGATATTGCACACCCTAAAGCACACCGAGGGAGACGACACAGTGTCATGTGGCAGGACTGTGTAAACCGTTTTGACTCGAACCCTGGCATCTCGCCGTGCAAAAGTCTTAAACCGCCCCTCTTCGCGCCGCAGTCCGCTTCCAGGGACCGGGCTCACCGCTGAAAGCTAAAAGGAGGTGAAGCGTTTGCCCGTGTCTGCTCTGTGCTGGTTCGTCTGTCTGTTAGCGAAATATCTCATGGACCACCGGATGGGTTCTAACGAAGCTCCCAGAAGTTAATCCGATTGATGAACTGCTCAAAATAGCCATCTGAATAGTTTTTTACCGTTCTGTATTAATCTTATTTCAGCCTTTCAAGGCTTCGCCTATATAGTTAGTTTTTATTTATTTTCATCTTATATTGTTCACTCTGGGCCTCGTTCTTAATCTTTACGAATGACTAGAAATTTTCCTAAATCTTGATCCTGAAATACTGATATACAGCCGATTAACTTTTGGAGTCAACCCAGTTCAGCTAATCAGCCTTAGTCACTACAAAAAAATGTCAGTTCTTCAGACGCTGAGCTAACATTTGGTGTCGTGTTTGCTGAGGGTCGTCCCCAACACGCACTCTGAGCACTAACAGACTGCATGAGATCTTGTGATTTTGGTTTAAAGCTCTGGCATGAACGGTGGTGGGCGATATGCATTTCTTCAAGTAACGCTCGGCGTTTAATTCGAAGCGGTCTTAGTCACTGGTTCTCCAGACTTCCCCGAAGGTCGGTTTTCGAACTTTTCCCTGCTTCTTCAATCAGAGGGGTGGTTTAAAACCTTTGCACGGTGCTGTACGTCACCACAAACAACAAGCGGAATCCCCTTCAAGTATCCACAGGACCACCTCCACTCGCCTCCTGTAGGCAGGATCCAAACGGAGCGTGGAGTAGTGATGGCAGCGGCGTCTGCTGCGTGCCGAGACCCGCAGCAGCTGATGGTGGTCCACCGGAGAGGACAGCAAGGTGGGACCAGGGGGATGAGGGGGTGGGGGTGGGGGCTTAACCACTGTAGGCCACAGGCAACAGTCTAGTCTGGAAAAAAACAAACCCAGGGACGTTGCTCCCACCTGCTGC
>NC_051443.1:17548169-17562585 GCF_001649575.2 Kryptolebias marmoratus
GGGGGGGGGTTGGCCCACGTGCACGAGCTTTAGGACTTGAAGACATGCACGGCCCGCACCACGTACTGCCTGCAGATGGGGCACTCGCTCATCCGCTTCCCGCATTTGGTGCAGGTGACCATGTGGCCGCATTCCAGCAGCACGCAGTCGATGATGGCGTCCATGCAGATGCGACAGAGGTTCTCGTCTGCCGCCAGCTGAGCTCTGACGCCGTCTGGGGGGGATGAAGAAACGGGCCGTCAGTTAACAGGTGTTTGAATAATGCATTACAAGGAGACGGCTGGAATATGGACTTAATTATGCTGCTGATGAAGCCGCCGCCATGAAGGACGAGCAATCGTGCAATGAGTGTGTTTCTGTCTGTCTGTTAGCCAAATTTCTCAAGAAGCAGTGGATCGATTTTGATGAAACTTTCAGAAAGCAATCACTGGATGTATATCTACAGCTAATTTATGCTTGGAATCAGCCTGCTACAGCTATCTGACATGGGCGAGCACAAAAAGTAGCTATAACTCAGCCGATTCTGTTCCAAACTCTGACTTTCAAGATTTGCACGAAGAATTAGCACATCTGCCTCATATGTGAGCATGTTCCTGCGCAGTACGGCAACAGGTTTTCAGCTGGTGGCAATCTGCAGTTCTGTGACCTAATTCCTAAACACTGCTTCTCGATCTGTTTGTCATGTAGTCTCCTCTTGATTTGCTTTTTTATGCAGCTGATTGTTGTTTTCTCCAGTTCAATCAACAGCTTGGAGGAAGAGACGCGCAAATCAAACCAGTTAAATCATGTCAGGGCACCGACTTATGGGAGCCAGGAGCTGACTGATCTGACCTAAATCTGGCTCCCTCCGCTCGCGTCACGACAGGAAAGGAGTCCACCGGCCCGCAGCCTCGCGGCCCAGCTGAATGCTAAGTGGGCTAATAAGATCCCCGAGCCGGCTCCTGTCAGCGAGGACGCTCGACAATGTAATTACACCTGACGGAGACGTGCTGCCACCGAAGGAAAATGATGGCTCATCATGATGTAAAAGCTTTAATGGAGCACATTAATGACAGGATGAGAGGCTGTCTCTCAGGATTAAATGAGATCACACACACAGAACAGGAGTATGCGGAGACACTGAACCAGGCAGGAAACGGTGACCATAATATGATAACAAACAGGATGATGTAAAGGATCAAATTATCATAGAAACTGACTGCAGCATGCCTTTAATGTTCACTGCTGGCAAGATGAGTGCAGAGCACAGCGATTCATGGATGAAAAGGATGACTTTTTTTTTTTTTTAAAGAAGCTCTTACCTCTAACTCCACTGTTGCAAAGAGATGGGGGATATGCAACCACTTTACAGATAAAAAAGGGAGCAGCAAGAAAAAAAATCTGTTAGTTTAGGAAGGAGCAGCTGCATAAAAGATATTAAAGGAGCAAATTATACAACATTCTTTGCATCAAATGTGTCCTCATGTTAGTAAGCTGGCTGTGTTATCAGCATCCAAAAATCATCCGAAATCTTTAACTTTCTTGAAAATAAATTCTCTTCAAACCATTTTTCTTTGTGAAATCTGCTTCAGCATGCTCGCTCTGTTTTTGTCTTCTTGTGCTCCTTTTAGCTACTGTTCTGCTTTTGTAGCTACTGCTTTGCTCATTTTAGCTACAGTTTGGTGCTTTTACCTCCTGTACTAATTTTAGCAAATTGAGCCAATTTTAGCTGGAACTGTTTGCTACATTTGGTTACTGTTTTGCTAATTTTAGCCTCTCTTTTGGTAATTTTAGCTCCTGTTTTGTTCAGTTTAGCTGCTGCTCTGTTGCTTTCAGCCACTTATTTGCTGCTTTTGACTTCTAGCTACTGTTCTGCTACTTTTAGCTTGTGTTCTGCTCATCGTAGCCCCCGTTTTACTCCTTTTAATCTCTGTTCAGCTCGTTTTCTTTAACGTCTCAGGTTCAGCATTCACACTGGCTTTTTGCAGAAAGAAATTCTCCATTTACCTGCAGTTATGCTCACGTTTTCCACTGAAAGAACAGAAGAACAGAAGTATTTTAGTTACACAAGCCACCAGAGGTCACAGCGCGGATCAGCTGAGATCAAACTCACTGGATTTCCTGTTCTGTTCGTTTTCCCTGTAGAGCCGGTGCACCCGCTCCAGCAGCTCCCACTTCTCGCAGCAGCCGGAGTAGTTGACGAAGTTCCTGGCGAGGATCTCTTTGAGCTGCCGGACGGAGAGGTTCTCGATCGCCGCCTCGTTGTCGAGATCAGACAGCGAGGCCCTGATCCTCCTCTGCGTGGCCGGGCTGACCTGCAGCAACGGCACAGGAGCACAGCTGTGACTCAGAGCGCTCGGTTAGATAAGCATCAGCCCGCTCGGCAGACGTGAAGCAGAAACAAGCAGCCGCACCTCTAAGATGGTCTCCGCCGGCTCCAGGTTCAAAAGAGACGCTGTTGGAGTTCCCTCATGCTCCTGTGGGACATGAAATCAAACGTTAAACCAGTTTCCCTGCCTTCAGAGCGATGCTGAACGTTTAGGTCTGTTGGTGAAATCAATAGCTCCTCATAATAGGGCTCAAAGGGGAACAATTTCTCCAAAATAAATCTAATTTATGGGTAAAGAGAGCAATATGCTGTCTCATGTTCACACATCACTCAAAGTCATCTTAGGCGAAATAAGAGGAATCTTAAATGCTAAACAGGAGATCTGTTCAACATTGTGTCACAACCAGCAGTTCAAACATAATTCAAAGCCTAAAAGACAGAACTTTGGTCTTTATTTTGCAGTAAAATGCCTTTCTTTTCACAGAAGCATAAGAACATTAAATAAATTGTTGTAGCCCAATAGCATCATAGTTATGATGATTTTTGAAATCTATTATTAAACATTTTGTAGACTTTTCTCCATTTTCACACTTTTCTTCTTGGCGGAATTTATTTAAAGCAACCGTTTGAGTCAATTTCTCCAATAAATATGTTGACTTCTCCCTGGTTTCCAGCAGTAATGATTACAGGAGCTGTATCTGGCGGCTCAGCGGTCAAAGGAGGAGTGTGCCGTTATGAGGGTGGTGGTTCAGCTTTGAAAAAGCATTTCTGGAAAAATATTCAACCCAACAACTGTCAGTAAACATATCACAAGATGCACTTTAATTCTACTTTATAATATTGCTTGACTCCATCAATCTAGATATAATCAGTTTCGTTAAGTTGCATCTGTTCCTATGAATGCGTTTGATTACAAACCCAGATCGGCAATTAATTGACCCGCAAGTCAGGACTTTACTGGAATAAAAGGAGGTCTGGTTGTGAGTGCAGCTCTGTTTTATCTCAGCCACTTATGTGCTTTTCTCCTTTTATCTGCTTGACAAAAGACAGCCTGTAATATTTAATATGATGGAGTTTCTTGTCTCTTTCTGTGCCTCAGCAACATTCCAACAGACCGCCGTCTTAATGAAGAGGTTTTAATAATGCATCCGTCAGCGTGGCCTTGCTCAGACCAGGCTCCTCAGAGACGCAAACCTGGAGAAAGGAGTCGTTTTTTTGTTTTTTTTTCATTTTCTTCCTTTATCCTTTGGGCCTCGCATTTAGTTATGTTCCTACTATTAGTTTGATTTAGCTTTGCTTTCTGTTTTATTTTGAAACAGCGTTTTCTTTTTCAGTGGATTCCTTCGGCTTGTGCTTCTTTAGTTCCTGCTTCCTTGAGTATGAGTATTTGGGTCTTAGCCTTTGCTAGTTTTCCTGCTCCTTAACTTCCTGCTCCTGCTTACGAACCTTCACGCAGATCTCCAGCTTCTTTAACTCCCCGACAGAGGGAATATTTCGACCGGCCAAAATGACCAACACTGCTGAGTTCCACAAACTACAACCACCTTCATCTCAGTGATGGACGATCTCAGGATACTCCCCAAACAACATGTCTTCAAAAGACAGGCATATCTCCATGAGAGATGAGAAAAGTTCCCGAATGACAGAAGCTTTACCCCAAAGTGCAAAGCTTCAATGAGACTCAGGAATAAAAAAAAGTCAAGATTAGAGTCGTCCCTGAAATAAAGGCAGAGCGTTTCCGCAGCATTAGTCTGTAAAAAGATGAATGGAACAAGGCGAGAATGAGCGGAAAGGCTCAGGATCGTAAATATCCAGTGACCAACAGAAGGAGGCGCTGTTCCGTGTGGCAGAACTGTTTACTGATGCCGTGACAGCTGAGAGGCTTCATCCTCCTCCAGCCCGAACTGGAAACAACAAAAAAAAATCCTCAAAAGTGAGGCTGAGAGACTTTATGTTATAGCTGCAGTCATTTTAAAACTGGAGCAAGACACACTTTTGGCAAACCGTCAGCTGACAGCGAACTAAAAAGTGTGAAAAAAATGCCCCCAAAGATGTGCCACGAGAAAAAATTCAACAAAAGCATTAAATCTTTTCTTAAAATGCATTAAAAGCCAAGCCGATGCATATCACCCACCGCCTTTCACGCCAGAGTTTTAGACTAAGATCATCTGCTGAGAAATTACAAAGTTTTAGCAGTTTTATTTTTTGGGCAGCAGTTTTTTGTCAAACCTTGAAAACAACATTATGTGTGATCTCATGCTATAGAACTAGTGCTCAAAGCATGTGTTGTGAATGACTCCCAGCTACTACCACACCAAATCCTAGTACAACATTTGCTAAACTGACTGAATTACAACCATTTGTATGTTTTGTACGGTCAACTAGCTGCTGTGGCTGGCTTGAGTTGGGTTGACCTCAAAAGTTAATCAGTCGTAGACGTCCATCCAATGATTATATCCTGAAAATTTCATCAAAATTCATCCAGTGGTTCATGAGATATTTTGCTAACAGACACACAGACTCAGGGAAAGATATTATTGCCTGCTATTTGCCCTTTGGCAGCAGGTGATAATTAATTCCTGCTGCACAAACGACACATTTCATTACATCTGATTTCAGTATAATAATATTTTAATCAAAATGCTGATTGCAGCTTTACTTTTGTCTGGTATTAAAGTCTTCATAAACAAGATAAAGTCACAATGTGTGTCAGAATTTGTTGCTCTGCCTAATAATACATTTGCATTTGGTTGCAATAATAAATAACAATGTTTAAGATTAAACATCTTAATTCTTTGTGCAAAAACACTGAGTCAAAGGACGTGATGTGGAGTTTCAGTTCCCAGGTTGCATCTGTGACACTGCAGGGTGTTTTTTTTTTCTTTAACTCTGTGCAGATTACATAATAGAATCATGGTCTGATGTAACGAACCTATAAAAGGCAAAGAGCTTAAACTGCCTCGCCGGCTGGTATGGCGGCTCTGGGATCGCACACAAACGCAGCTGTTTCCAGATGTCACGGGGGAGGTTTTTCTGACCACAGACGAGTCACCAGAGTCTGGTGGATTTGTTGGGTTCATTCACAACATTTCAGAAGCTTAACAAAATTGAAACACGGCATCGAAAGCCACGACCCCAGTTATGGAAAAGTTGGGATGTTGCATAAAATGTCAGTGAAAACAGAAGACAGGAGTTGTCAAAACTCATAAACTTCATCCACAGTGGAGCACAGAAAACAGAACAAATGTCTAAACTGATGGCAGCAACACATCAGGGCTACGTTTACTACTGTGGAGCATCTCCTCTTCTTCTAACATCAGTCTGTAAACATCTGGACCTGAGGAGAGCAGCTGCTGGAGGTTTTGGAGGGAACGTTGTCCCATTCTGTCTGTGGAATTCAGTCTACTTTGCTGGATTTTTCATTTCATGATGCACCAAATGTTTTCATTTGTGGAGAAGTCTGGACTGCAGGCAGGTCGGTTCAGCTCCTGGACTCTTCTGCTGTGAAGCCATGCTGCTGTTATGGATGCAGTAGCAGTTTAGCGATGTCTTGCTGAAAGATGCTGAAACAGACCTCGACTGGATGGGAGCAGTTGTTGCTCTAAAACCTGGATTTACTGTTTGGCATCGATGGAGCCATTTCACATGTATAAGCTGCCCATGCCATAGGCTCTAATGCACCCCCATACCATCAGAGAGGCAGGATTTAGGCCTGTGCTCTGATAACAGGCCAGATAGTCTGTCTCTCTTTAGTGTTTCACAGACTAGTAAACCTCTGCCAAGCAAGTCTAAATTGTCTTTTGGACCCAGTCCTCTCCCTGGCATGGTGCCAATTAACCTGATTAGTTTCAAAATGCTCCTCCAGTTGTTTCTTATTTGTACCACTTACTTTTACAGCCTTTTGTTGATTTTATTGAGATGTGTTGCTGCCTTAAAGTTCAACAATGGAACAATTTTTTTTTTGTGTAAATACTGGATGTTTACTATGTTCCATTGTGAAGCAAACATGGGTTTATGAGCTCTGATTACCGCTGCATTCTGCTTTTATTTACATTTTCCACATCGACCCAGCTGTCACAGAATTGGGGTTGTATATTCACAGGAGGGCGGATGTTTGTCTGACTTCAAACAGCCTCTGCGAATCTTGTAAATAAGTTTGTTACACCTTTGAAATTAATTATTTTGGACAGAATGAGGACAGATGTGAAGGAAGCGCAGCGTATGTTAATGGGGGGGGTGGGGGTGCCTGTGTGCCCAAACCTGGCTGGTGGTCCCTGAACTGTCGCTCGGGCTGAGCGCGTCTCCCTGAGAGGCAGACAGGACCGACTGCTCAGAGGCGGAGCGTGTCGCCGAGGGGGGAGACGCCGCGCGCGACTGCGGGAGCGAGTGCAGACTGTCTGTGTCGTCTCCCCCTTCGTCTTCCTCGTCTTCTTCGTGCGTGTCCTCGTCCTCGTCGTCCTCCTCCTCCTCTTCATCCTCGTCCTCCTCCATCACGGGCCTCGGGGCCGCCCGCGCCCCCTGATGGCAGAGCACCAGGTCCACCAGGTCCTCCTTCTCCCTGCACGTGTCTGTGGGGATGTTGCGCAGCAGTAGGTACTGGCGCAGGTCTTTGACCCGGAGTTGCATGAGGCGAGGCCGCTGGAAGGCCGTGCCCCGCAGCAGGTGGCAGGTCGTGCAGCAGTGCAGGTTTTCCTGCAGCACGGAGCAAAGGGCGCAGAAGCTCTTCTTACAGTCACAGCAGATGTGCTGCAGAACAGGGGAGCAAGAGTTACACCATCACTTATCCTTCTTCTGAATGAAGCAACCAAACCTGTCCTTGAGTTTGTTTTCATCAATTTTTTCTTTCTTAACAAGGCTCTGATTTGTAACTTAAGTCTTTGCTGCTCATGTTGCTTTGATGAATAAATGAAGCATCTGTGGTGAGGGGGTTTATCTGAGAAAAGGTGCTGACAAATAGAGTTGCTTTGATGAACAAAACAAAAAGTGACACAGTTTGAGATCAGATGGATATTGTTTTTGAAACCCCTGTAAAACTACTGACATAAAATTGGTTTTAAGAGTCAATTTACGGAAGACTGAAGCTAACAAAATCAAAAACTATACAAAAATATGTAAATGGATTATTAAACGTAGTATTGTACCAATAAAAATTAAAGAAAGATTATTATTTATTACTTTTATCTCTGTATTTATCTGTCTTTTTAAAATGTATTTGCATTTTATTCTGTTTGTTTTTGTCAAATTTTGAAAGTCATATGTATTTTTATCATTTATGTAATTCCTTTCTCCTTAACTCCTGATTTCTCTAAATGCTTTAACCCATCTAAGAGAGGTGCACGACTGACTAAATGAGATATAAACCGAAGTTTATTACTGCAGCTACTTCCATTTTGTAGGAAGCCATATTGGATTTTGAGGTTGAGGCTGATGACGAATATTAAACTTTTCACGTCAGGATCTCTGAAACTCCAGCGTCCAAGAACAATTAAATCACCAGCAGACTCCACAAGCTGCTCGGGTTATTAGCACCTTTTAGCACTCATGGCTAGCGCTAACTTAACTTACAGTATAAGGTGAAGTCAGAGCAATAATCCAATAGCAGTCAACCTTAAAAAGTCAATACAACACAGCTATATGCTTTATGCAAATTAATAATTACTGTAATTAACACACGCTGTCAGTCCATTGAATAAACAAGCTAATTGCATCGTAGCTGCCATTTTGCATTTAGCATACAGTAGCATAAAAAGGTAATGTAGTTTAGGGAAATAAAAGAAAAATGGAAATAGAAATAAATCCTGAATAAAACAACACTTTTTTAAATACGTGCATCGATATTCATACATATTTATGCATTTACTGTATCATCCTTTAGGCCATTTCAGTTATCCATCACCTGGCTTGTGTTTGAAAGACAATCTATGGAAATAAGCAACAAAAAGATCAACTTTAAACCAGTCGGAGCAAAGAGAAGCTCCAGTAGCTCCCGGTGATGTTTGACATTTAACGGGCTTAACACTGATACAGAGCGACGGAGTAGATTGACACTTCAAATGGACAGAAAAGCAGGTCGGCCACGGTGGTAAACATTTCCTTATCTCTGGAGCACAACTGGCTCCACATCCACCAGGAGCACATTTTTCCAGCGGAACAGATGCTTTTCTTCAATCAGCTGTTCCTAATCCTCATGGCAGGACTTTTTTTTTCTTTCTTTCTTTCTTCACACTATGAAAATATCACGCCGACACTGAAACGGGAGTCGACCCGCCGTCAGAGAAGGCGACTGGTTGTGGTGGAGGATGAAAGCGGGATCTTAAGTTGTGAGCAAAGAGGAAGCGGAGAGCGGCAGATGTGCTGGAAGACACATCTGTGCAAGCCAGTAAACTCTGAGCTGGGCAGAGATCCTGGAAATGTCACAATTAATGTGTTACCATAAAGCAACAGGTATAAAACGCAACTTATATACCTTAAAATTAGATAAATATCAGATTGTTCCTCAGGCAAGACTCAAATTTTCTGCTATCAGATATATGAGAAATTGAGGTCCAGGTGATGATAGTTCAGTAATTTATCAAACCAAGAAAAAAAGAAAGGTGAAATCTAATTAAATTAGATAAGAGCATGCATAAAAAATGTAATATTTTATCTTTGTACTATTAAAAATTGAACATAGGGTTTCAAATTAATGCATTCTGCTTTTGTTAACATTTTTTTTTACCAAACTATTATGGAGAAAGGGATATGAAAATAATTACTGTAAGATAATCTGAAGATGGAGGTTTGTATTAATGCACGCTGGTGTCTAAACGTCAGAGAAACCCCCCCGTTGGTCGTTGTCTTCAGCCTCACCGTGCTCACCTTGCGTCTGAAGACGGAAAAGGCCAGTCCGCAGGCCTTGCACAGCTGCCCAGCGCTCCCTGAGCTGGTGGGGGGGTAGGTGGAGTATCCCGTGCTGGGGGCGAAGCGGAAGGGCCCCGCTCCCGCTCCGAAGCCCGGCTGCTGCGCTCGCACCGTCCCCGTGCCCATCACCTCGTTCAGCAGCCCACAGCATGACGCCCACATGGACGAGGCCCCCGCCTGCGGAGGACACACACACACCACATCCAATTCACTCAGGTATAACTAGTCTTTCTTTTTTTTTTTTTTTTGGGGGGGGGGGGCTTATTTTGAACTGAGTTGACTCCAAAAGTTAATCACTTATAGCTGCATGCCCAGTGAACCCTTTCTGAGAGTTTCATTAAACTCCATGAGATACAAACAGAGTTGACTCCAATAATTATTGGCGAAGCTGTAAATGCAGATCTCACCCCCCGTCACACTTACGGTATGTGATGGGGGTGACTCTCAGCTACTACCACTCCAAATCTGAGCTCAGTATCTGTAAAACTGCCTGAGATATGTCACGTTTGGTTCGGCCGTCTTGAATGGGACAGACTCGCACGAGGTCTTGGCTTTCAAGGTGGCGAGCAATATGAGTTCCCTCAAGGCACGTTAGGTTCATTTCTGAAAATATTTACTCTGAATTTCCAGAGTAACTGGAGGCTATTTTCTTTTGGTGGTATTGATTATGTGAATGTGTGTTTTATCTTGTGTGTGTCGTGTGTAGCTGCCAAGGGACTGCAGATGGAAATTTGCCGTTGGCTAAATATGGCACAACACACCTGTCTTTTTATGAATGTAATGTTTTTATTGTGTATGATCCTTACTAAATAACTTAACTTTGGATGAACAGTTTAGTATAAAGTATTGAGTTAGACTGTAAGTCACTTAAAAGATATTAGAGGAGTTATTAAGCTGGGTTAAGGGAAATGTAAGATCCTGTGTTTCTGGATGTAAGTATTAAAAGTCAGGACTTTTCAGCCTCCTGCTTCGCTCTGACAGCACAGAGACAAGGAGCAAAGATGCTGCGATGGGAGCCACCACACTTCCTTGGAGCATACAGATGAGAGGAGGAGGAGGAGGAGGAGGAGGAAAGGGGGAGGACAGGGAGAGGAGAATACGTCTCCTGTTGTTCCCCGGCCGGCAGAATCAATAGCTGACATGAGCATAATATAAAAGCCCTCTCTGTGGTTCCCGGCTCTGTGCGGGAAAACAATGGGATTCACAGGGTGCTGCCACGTCTCGTCTTAAAGGCAGCGCTCGTCTCTGACCCGTCACAAACATCCTGTGATCCGACCTCACCCATCTGCTCAAGGATTCGTTACGTAAACTGTAGGAACAAGGCGCTGTTTGTAGAGTCATGATGAGGAGGAAGCTCTGTCCTCGCTGCAGGCAGGCGCACGGACAGTGTCCAAATTATTTACTTCTCATATATATTTATATTTCATAGCTTATAGCAAAGTCTATCTGTTTCTTTGCTCACCCGCCTCATCCCACCCATCTGTTGTTTACCTGCAGAGCTAAAACCTTGAATCCTTTCACTTTAATCTCTTGCATAGGGCTGCAAAAAACTGCACTCGTTAATAATCATTTCATTTTCCTTTAATTGTTGCACACCATTGAAAGCCAAAGGTGAACGATAATGTTTTTGCCCGTGTGTCAACCTAGTTCAAGATGGCTGCTGCAGCTAACTCACCTTAGAAAACATAAAAATGGCTATAATTCAGTCAGTTTTACAAATATTGTGCTGGAGTTGACTGGTATTTACAACACTGGAACATTGTGTGAGATCTTTGCTTAAAATTGAGCCAACCCTGTTTGTCTGTTAGCAAAATAACTCCTGAACCACTGGACAAATTTTAATGAAACTTTCGCAAACTAATCATTGAAGCTACAACTTATTACCGATTGGATCTAATTCAAGAGAGCCCCCCACAGCTTATCAATATTAACCAACACAAAAAAGGCTCTAACTCAGTCAGATTTACAGGTACTGAGATAAGAGCTGATGTGGTAGTAGCAGAGAGTCATTCGCAGCACATACTCTGAGTGTGACATAATGCCATAATGCATATGATTACAGGCGACGTAATCAGAGAATGCTACGGCTTTTGATTTAGTAATAAAATGGTGAATGTAAAACAAGGTAAACTATAGAAAGCATGTCTTCCTGATACGCTTCAACATGACATAAATGCAAGAAAAGCAGTATTTTTGTTTTAATCCAATCTAACCCTAACCCTAACCCTAACCCTAACCCTAACCAGAAATATTATGATTCTAGTGATGGCTAAAATAATTAAAAGGAAGATTTTCCTAACAGAGTCCAAGTTTCTGTTGGAATTTTCTTTTTTTCCCCTCCATCTTTTCCTCAGTGAGACTTGTTTAGCATATACTCCTGCAGCGCTCCATCTGCAATAAAACCACACTCCATAACTCACATTACTTGCCTTTGGCATCAACTTGACCCAGCGTTTTGCTGCCTAACAGTCTTCCGGGTTACTCATCCTCCCTCATCTGGGATTTAAGCCACTAAAATGAATATTTACCACATTCTCCAGGATGAGAATCCACTGCGGCCCGGCCATAAAAAATGAGGGTTTTTTTGGCTTTTAGCCAGCAGCTTCACTCCCCCCCCATCACTTCCATTAGCACACTGAAAGCTCTGCATGCAGGGAGTCCCAACCAAAAGAGTGACAAATGCTTTCTACATGAGCTGTGCACCTCAGGAAATGAAGTATTAATTTTTGTTTTTCCAAAAGCCACCGTAGGGCACAATGAATGCCAGATTTTTGGCAAATAATTGAGACATTTCACAGACTGCTGTTAGAATACAATCGGAAAACTACAGTGCATGACCACACACACACACACACACACACACACACACACACACACGCACACACGCGCATAAATCCGCTGAGGGAGCAAAGCAACAAATACCGACAGAGGCTCAGACTTAAATAGAAAAGCCACGGGGGAGGAAAGCTCGTGTGGATGAAGAGTTATCTGACCTCATAAAATCAGCTTTTAGAGATCAAAATTCAAAAAACTGCAAACATCAAGGAACCTAAAACAGAGCTAATTGGGTCACACAGACCGCCGTGTTTAACTAGGACTGAAGTAAAAAGAGCCAGACAACGCACCAGAGTCATCGCTCTGAAGGAATTCAGCTCAGTTTTTATGAGGTTTTCTGGAAGCAGGGGTGCATATTTTTAGGAACGGACCGGTCTGATGACCAGAATCGGACATTTTATTTTCAAATTTACTATATGGCCCGTTCTGTTGAACTATAGCTGTTTATACAGGCTGAGAGGGTTTTCCATTTTAGGAACCAGCTGCTTCTTCACTATAAACTCAATTTCCTTTGGGAACGAGGATTCTTCAACAGACAACAGAGTGGATTCCATTGCAATATGATCTCTTGTATGGAAACTCGAAAATCAATCTCAGTGAGAAGATGCAGATTCTAAGTCTGTGTTTCTGTAGCAAACTTACATGGGCTCGCCACGTGTCTAGGACAGCGCCTTGGGGCATTACACAGACTGGCCAGCAAACCTGACACTCGGGGCAGAGCCAACGTCTAAAAAGCTCAGGTCAGACGTATTTTGGAGTACTCCTGCCCTGCCTGGGTGAATGCTTCCCAAGACCAGTTTTGGATAACGTCCAGAAAAACGCCTTAAAGATCATGGGACTCTGCCCAGAGGTATTACGCCGTCTCCAAATTGAGCCGTCGCCGCAGCACCTCCCCTCTACAAGATGCACACTCCTGGGGTTGATGGCGACATCCCATCCAGAGGTGTTCAAGGCTTTAAACCAGGGGTCTCCAATCCTGGTCCTCAAGGGCCACTATCCTGCATGTTTTACTTGTTTCCCTGCTCCAACACACCTGATTCAGTGGTTAAATCACCTCTTCATGTTCTGCAGAAGCCTGTTAATCACCCATTGATTCAAATCAGGTGTGTTGGAGCAGAGAAACAAGTAAAACATGCAGGATAGTGGCACTCGAGGACCAGGATTGGAGACTACTGCTTTAAACAGACACTAAACAAGCAGCTCCTCAGCGACAAACTGTAATTCCATAACTCACGGACATTCAGTTCATCTGACTATCATATTTTCTCTGAGCAGCTGCAGATAAGTGTTAGGCTTTCTTTGGACACAACTTTATAGCCTGTATCTTCTATAGCCTGATTAAAAACAAACAAACAAACAAAAAAACAGGGGAAATGAATGACAGATGACCTTTTGAGCTTTCAGCCCATCTGTTGCAGAACATGATGGATTTGGACATGTCGACAGCTTGTTGAAAAACTTTGAGCCAATGTAGGCTGAATTTATCTAAGAAATGCACTTAAAAAAAAAACTGTAATCAAGCAAAAAAAAATCGGTATTAGCAGGTCAGAGATGCACAAAAATCGGAAAGCGGAATCGGCCAACACAGCTATGATTGGTGCATCTTTGTGACAAGTTCATCTTTCAAAAACCAAAAAAACACAAAAAATGTGAGTTTTTACTTTCAATGCATGCCCATACTTTTATTTTATAAGAAGTCCACCTTTTTAAGCCCTCTTTAGGTTCTATAAACTGTTTTACAATTTGTTTCTCATTCACTCAGCCATCTAAAATAATAGTAGAAATAAAAGGACGTTTATTAATTTAGTTAGGTTTAACTGAGATTATGCCATCAAATTTAAAACCACTGACAAAAATGGCAGCCTCACTGCTTGTATTGCAGATATTTAGATATAAAGCTAAATCTTTTGACAGGTCTGTGGAAATATTGGCGCATATGAGTTAGAGAGTCTGTGCAGCTTTCAGTAAACCCTCGCCACAAACTAAAATTCATCATCGAGACGTAAAATAAACCTGAATCTTATCAGACTGAGAAGCAGAAGCACTGTGGGGAATGTTGACGCTGTCGCAGGAGAGCAGGACTCCACTGAGAAGGTCGCAGTCTCTTTAAACCGTGTCCGTCTCTGACAGCTGACATGTTCCCACCGTCTCAGGCTGAACTCTCCCTGCTCGGACCAGGTCTTTGCCGTCGGTATGCAGGCGTGCGCCAAAACAGATGGCGTTATGATGCTTTTCAGAGTTAACTTCCTACATCTGAAACATCATCCGCCGCCTCTCTTTCATTTCCTATTTCTCATTTTCTCCTCTTGCATCAGCTGGAAATGCCACTCGCGCTCTGAAAAGTCAATTCAGCTGGAGATAATGCTGTCGGGG
>NC_051443.1:17562636-17566053 GCF_001649575.2 Kryptolebias marmoratus
GGGGGGGGGGAGAAAATAAAAACTCCTGCATTCATCACCTTTGACGTTTGTCTCCGAATGTTGGGAGTAAGTTTATAAATATACATAGAAAAAGATTTAAATTTGACAGATAACCCGAAATAGAGGCGGTGGAGTCGGGTGAATCCTGAAGCAGCACAGATACGGACGTGAAACCTCAAGCTGACACCAGGAAAATTCCAATTTGTCCAAAAAAAAAGCTAATTTTAATGTTTATTCCAAAGACAGAAAAGAAATTTGGTATAATTTGCCTTTGGTGCAAGAACACAAATGATATGAAGCTGTGGGGGATCATTGGTTGCTATAAAACACATGACAAAACTAGTTTTCCCACCACCAAACATCTGCTGTGCCTTCTGGATGTTCCTAATAGCTTTGGACTTCACGGTCTAGAATAGAGCCCTGCAGAGAGTTTGGTCTCGGTTGGAGTAAAGTGGAATCCACAACGAGGCGCCGCAACAGCTTGTCTAAATATTTGCTTCTTCCTTCTCCTCTCTGTGTGCCTGCTCACGGCTTCGACGGGAAAAGGTATAGAATTTTAGGTTTTAAGATAAAAACTGAAAGAGAAACTCTATTTTCTGTGAAAGTGCAGCGTGAACGCTGAGAGCTGAACGAGCTGAAGAAGCTAAAACAGGCAAAAGAGTAAAGCAAAAAGTAGCAAGCTCTAGCTAGACCTAGCTGAAGACTAGGTAGAAGTATCAAAACGTTAGCTAAAAGTAGCAAAAGGATAGTTATAAGCTAAAAGTAGGAAAAAACAAGATATAAGCTAAAAGTAGCAGAAGGGTAGCTAAAAGCTAAAAGTAGCAAAAAGCTAGCTAAAAGTAAACATAGCAAAAGGATAGATAAAATGTAAATGTAGCAAAATGCTATATAAAAGTAGCAAACATCTAAAAGTAGCAGAATGCTAGCTAAAACTACTAGCAAAACTAGCAGAATGGTAGCTAAAAGCAGCAAAGATTAGCTAAAAGTAACACAAGAAAACAAAAGTAGAGCAAGTTTGCCGAAGCAGGTTTCAAGGAGAACAATGTTTTTAAAGGAATTGAGGAGATCTCCTTGCATTTCTATGGGAAAATAAAGTTAAATATCTTAAAAAGTATAAAAGTAAAAAAAAAGAAGTCACAGCACCCATTTCCTGAATGAGCTGAAGGTTTAGATCTATAAGTGGCTAAAATAGCACAAAGTAGTTAAATTGCAAAAAACACAAAGAAAAACAAACAAAGTGAAGCCAGCAGAGTAAATGCTGAATCAACGTTTTCACGATCATAAATGTGTGCAGTTAGAAAGCCTCGATAACCCTCACTGTACAGCAATCCTTCCCAGTTTGAGATCTGCTTCTAAAGAAAGTGTCCCCCCCCCTCCCACAGGGACAGAAAAGCGGCTTTTCAATTTAAACCAGATTAGTCAATAAAACAAAAAACATCCATTTTGTTTCGCTGGAACAAAATAAGTGACGATGCGCCATGGGAAAAATTAACTTCACAGAGTTAAGCCTTCTGTTCTCTTTATCTTCTGCAATTTTGTGATTAACAGCTGCGGAACGGATTTTAAAATATCTAAAAATATCTAGAATAAATAAATAAATAAGTAAGTAATGTGCGGCGAACATTTTAGAGCTGAATCAATTCAGGGAGCCAAGCCAAACCAGATCCTCTGTGACCGCAGCCTGAACGGCTCCATTTACCGTCGTCACGTTAAATCTCGCACGGAAGACCTCAGGATAACCTGAAATATTGGAGGTTCTGTGCAGAAAGTTGTTGAGTTAAATGACTCAACGAGTGGCAGAGAGTTCAACAGAAAGCTCAGCCGCAGAGGTGGCTCTTTGAACGACCTCAGTCTGCAGAAATAAAGCTCATTCTGACAAAGATGTTATGATATTTCTGCATAAACTGCTGCAGTTAGCCGGTGCTAGCTGAATTTGGAGAGTAAAGAAAAACCTACACTTCCTAAACTATAATATCTGGACAGAAAAAAAAAACAACTTCTCAAAGTATTCTGACTGCATATTTTTCCCAAGAAGGATTCAGTTTAAACTCTCTTCAGAAACAAGTAATTACTCGTAGAAAATACTGCACAAAAAGAAACAAACAGGGATCCAACGTGTTAGTCATTTCCTGCAGTAATGGGATCGAAACTCCAAGTTTTGAGATGAACAACAAACAAAAATGATCATTAGTGGCAGGTTTTAAATAAAAACAACCATGATAAATGATAAAATTATAGTTATGGAGGCTGTTTGTGTTGGTACTGTAACCGTTTTATTGACTTTTTATGGTTCAAACTGTAGTTTTCTGCAACATTTTGGACTCTGAACCTCACATCTATTAAACATTTCCTGTTTTTTATATATTTTTATTCCTTTTTGTTGCCGTCTAAATATTTCTGCGTACTTTGTGCTATTTTAGCCAATCATAAATCAAAATGTTCCGCTCTTTTGGGGGATGGATGCTGCAACTTTTTCTTTATGTGTAACTTTTATACTTTTTGAGATATTGAACTTTATTTACAAATCCTTGCCAAACAAACACATCTTCAGTTCATTCAAAATCTAAAATCTGCTTCAGCGTTGCTCTATTTTTGTCTCCTTATTCTGCTCCTATCATTTTTAGCCACTATCCTGACACTTTTAGCTAACCTTTTGCTACTTCACCTCCGAGCTAGCCTTTTTGCTATAGTTGCTGTTAACTTGTCTTCTGCTACTTCTATCTTCTAGCCAGCTTTTTTGCTCCTTTTAGCTGGCAGGTTGTTAGCTATAGCCTTTGGCTACTTTTAGCTTTCAGCTAGTTTGTAGCATTGCAGTATTGTTTAGACTTTAAGGACTCGGTTTCAGCTTCTTTGGCAGATGTCAGCAGTCATTCGGCTCCCAGAATTCACACTAATTTTGTGTAAAATGTAATTTCTCCAGCTCTTTCTGCTTTTTGGCTGATAGATGGACTGGATTAGGAATTGAACTACAAGTTCTTTTAGAGTTTACAGAGTGGGTCAGTGACTTTAGCCATTTTACTCTAATTAAGTTAAAAAAGCTGGTTAAATGAGCTACACCTGAACCCAGATTTGAAGCTGTCTAGAACAGTTTTTGGGACTCTTGCAGTGAACACTTTGTTCTGGACCAATGCAACTTCGGCTGCAGCTCCTGACTGCAGCGCCTCGCAGGTGAAGCAGGTGAAGCGGGTGGATGTCAGCTGCAGCAGGTCTCTGGCACCAACAGGCGCTGAGCTGGGTTTTCACACCGTGTTCCCACCGCCGGCCGTCGGCTGCTCTGTCACCGGGAAGCGGCGGCCACCTCCAGCAGCATGACATCATCCTCTTCATCAGCACCAGTCCGGAGCTCCTCAGCATCACCTCCTCAGCCTCCTCCTGCTCCAAGCAAACCTCCCCCCCCCCATCAACAGAGAGGACAAG